>NC_053162.1:132163832-132408832 GCF_016835505.1 Polypterus senegalus
TGTTGGCCAATTAAATTTAGCAGGGGACCAATAGAGTTTCAAAGGAGCCAATGTGTGATCACAGTACAAATAAAACCCATAGTATTTTTCACAGACAATATGCCCGAGAGTATATAAGCAGCAAAGAAATGACCAAACAGAACTTTGTCATGCGGAATGCAATGCAGCAGGTTCACATGGTAATAAGACAAAGGCAGGTTGAATAAACAAATTTGTCACCAGCACACATACAGAAAACCAACACACAGCACTTAATATACAGCAATAATCATACAAAAAAATAGTTCAGCCTCTTAAACAAGTAAAAATTGAACCAATTGTTCTATGTCTGGAAGATGGCTTTGGTGCCTCAATGGTAGACATGATACTTTAGGGATGCAAAGATCAATTAACAATTGTGATATTTATGTTTATTTTTTCAAAAAGGAAATAAAATGGAGCATCTTCGGTGGTAGGGATGATGCCACAATACTTTGGCGCTCAAAGTGCAATTCCTGATTGTGACAATTTGTTTTTACAAGAGATTAAACATTAAACTGAAAACAAAATTAATAATTTACTGATTGCCATTGGATTGCTAGATAGTAACAAGGCACAGTCACTTTTAAAGATGGGGAGTATTTGCAAGAATACAAATGATGCTTTCATAGTGGGTGATGAGGACCTGTCAATTATTAGTGGAAGTCAAAAAGCAAACAGGAGACCAACAATCTGCCTCAAAATGACACAGACTGAGAAGCAGGCTTTACAAGAGTGTGATTGAGAGAGGAAGTGCCTGGAAAAAAGGTTGAGATGCACAAGGTTACTGAGGAAGGGCATGGGAGGAACGCGGGGGATACACGTAGCACAACAGAGGTTGAGACACCTTAGGTTACTGAGAAAAGGCATAGAAGTAAAGGTGAGGGTACACATATAGCAATAGCAGCTGAGACACACAAGGATACTGAAGAAAGGTGTAGGGCAAATGCTGCAGGCACACGTAGGGCAAGAGAGGTTAAAGCATGTGAAAATACCAGGGAAGGGCTTAGGACGGACACTGAGGATGCATGTAGGAAAATAGATACTTAGACATGCAAGGATACAGAGAAGAGGTGTAGGATAAATGCTACAGGTACACACAAGGCAAGAGAGTGGCATGCGAAGATACCGAGACAAGGCTCAGGGACAAACATTAGAAAAGATGGGCACATATCTCCCTCAGTCAGTGTCTGCACATGACCAGCTGTATGTGGCTCTATCAAGAGAAGAGGAGAGGTTAAGGTGAAGATAGCTGGTGAGGAATGTGATAGTGCTACAAGAAACATAGTGTTCAGAGAGGTCCTCCAGAGTCAGAAGTAGAACAAGGGGTGAGTAGGTAGGGTAAGGGGATATGGCAAAAGTAGATTTTGGTGTCATTTATGTTAATGCTTTTATGTTGATTCATCTGAAATATAAGTAGTCATACATAGAGTATCTGATAATATTGTTTGATAAAGAAGAGAAATTAAAATAGAATTATTTAAATTGTTTTTTGTTATATTAAACATTTGTACATTTTTACTATGTACCCAAGTTAATCATTTAAAAACTTAATTATTTTTGCAACAAAAATTATCAAGTTTTTTTTCATTTATCATCTCAAATATTTTTATTTTGATTCTGTAACTTGTCCTTAAAGGTAAGTATAGCCAAGTGTAAAGGATTTTGCAGATGCACTACTAAAGTTAAACATTAGATGGTACTATTCAAACACTAATAACACCTGAAGGTTAGCTGCGTCAAACAATTCATTAGCTCAGCTGTTCCAAAGTTCAGTCCTAGAGGTCCCCTACATCTGTGGGGTTTTTATTCCAATCAATTTCATGATCTGTGCATCATTTTTACTTTTAATTGATGTCATTATTTAGTGAGTTGTCCATTTTTATTCTGTTAAGAGTTTCAGAAATATGGGTAAGTTTGGCCAAATTTTTAATAAAATACAAATAATGTATTTTATTTCTATAGCACTTTTCCCATCCTCAAAGTGCTTTGCAGACACCCTTATCAAGCGGGGTCATTTTTGCTAAATCGCTTGTAATTTGACCTCTCCAAATTAGAATCATTGCTGTTATTGAACTATCTGGAGTATAAACACATGTTTGGTCTCTTTGTAAAGGTAACATTCTCTAGTTTCACCCTTAGTAGTCAGAATCACTGTAGGTCTGACTGATCAAAAGTTATGCACATTAGAACTCACAGAAAAAATGAATTTTTTTGTTCTCGCCTAAGTTTTTTTGTGAAAATAAAGGAAAATAAAGCTGCAGTAGGTAGGTGGGGACAGAAACACACTATGTACCAACAGAATAACTTGTTGACTACTCACATTTCAAATTTGAAAAGAATACCTGTAAAAATGACATTTTTGCACCAGTTTTTATGTGGGCATGTCCAGGTGCTTTTTAGAGGGACCTATGGTTTATCCATTATCCACATTTTGGAACGTATGGAAAAAGTGTAATAACTTTTGAATGCTTCAACCCACATATATCAATGAGGGCTCTACTGAAAGCTTACACCTAAAGGAATCTATATCTACATACAGTGTCACTCTATTAGTTATGGAAATTCATATTCCATAATAAAAACAATAAAAAATACACATTTCAATATAAAAATAGTCAAAACAAGTCTTATGGGCTAAAAATATATATATATATATATTTTATTTTTTACTTTTTTTTTATTAAAATGCACACAAACTATATACATTTTGTTACAAACTGTTACAATACAGCTCAGTGTTTTTCCACGTGCCACTGATTGTAGCAATCGTTAGCAGGCAGAAAGCACAAGGGCGTGTCACATGTCGCTCTCTGCCATTAGACGTCTCCTGGTAAGATCGATAACTGTCACGCCGCGTACATGCATCTATTATTTAATCGAGAGTGTATTTACGTTTATCTGTACTTTTATCCATATTTAAAATGCGAAAAAACTAGGTGAAATCACAATAAACAACCACGCACCAAGTCTGCAGACTGGCACAAAAGCTTCGCGCAGCTCCGATCGGTTTTGTTTACAAGTTGGTATGGCAAGTTACATACCGACGTGCTCAGGTGCTCATTGGCTGTAAGTTTGGAGTGTCATTCACAGCGTCCAATCAAACTGGTAGATTCTACCAGGGTTTGGAGTTGTGCGTCATCGTTCAGCTGTCTGTGACACTCGTTGGCTATACGAGGTGCCAGTCACCCCCCAGACCCATCGTAAATGGCCAACTTAGGTGTCAATCAGAAGCTAACACTTCCGTCTAACATGCTTTAGCATGGTTATTGCCGACAGAAACAAATTACGTCTGATATGACCAATAGAATTGAAAAAAAATGTCGGAGCTAGTCTCGAGTTAAAAAACGTTTTCTGGAGTTTTTGTCCCTTTGAGGATCTATCGTGTGTTTTGGACCTAATCGTTTTACTGGATTATATTCCCTGGAGCCTTACGGACAGAATGAGATCAATATTGCTCGGAAATATTGATGTTTGACTTGCAGAGAGCCTTCAAAGGTAGTCAAAGGTAGGAAAAGTCAGCTCTTAAAAGTATTTACTTCTCTGTAAAAAAGGATTTAGTGTCAGTGCTGTGGTTGTTGTGTGTCAAAATGGTTTATATCATCGGAAAGACGAGACTCTGAATTTTCATTTGATGTGTAGTATGTCGAGGTGCATGACAGAGGGGCATGCACACATGGCTGTGACATGATTGTGACGTCGTAAAATCGTCGTTATGTACCGGGACCGGTACGTGTGCATGTTAAGGGGTGTTAACAAGGTCATATCAGGAATAAAAGTACTGAAAAATATTAAATAAGAAACATCGGATTAAAAATGCTACTAACATTAAACAACAAGGATAAATAAAGGAAACACAAAGATTGTGATTTGAATAAGAATCATTAAATTGAAATAAAAATACAAAACCATGAATAAATAACATTTCTGATATCCCGTATCACCCTGAGCATCCAGCACCGGTTGCCTGCTTTGCTTTGTTACTTTGGTATTATACCATCCATCCATCCATCCACTATCCAACCCGCTATATCCTAACTACAGGGTCACGGGGGTCTGCTGGAGCCAATGCCAGCCAACACAGGGCACAAGGCAGGAAACAAACCCCAGGCAGTGGTATTATACCCTCATAGATAATTTCAAGGACAAGTTGGCTAAGCCTCATGATTAAGTTTTCCATCTGTTTCTTAGAACTTATTGCACTGTATATAGACATGTTACTTTTATACATTTTTGATAACCTATTTGTCAATCCCAGCCTTTTTCTGAAATCTCTGGTAGCACTGCTGCCATATGGAATTTTCACATTTTTTTGTTTTTGGGTGGACTTCTCTATGCATTTCTAGTTTGACAAGCAGCTCAAAAATCTTTTTATTTTCATGCTGTTACAGCAGCCAAACACTATATACATTCTACAGTATGTGCTAGTTTATTACTGCATGGTGTGCATTACTCACATTGTATTTTAGATTATGCCTCAATGTATTTTATTCATGTAGTGTATATATTCACATAGTGTGACTTCTGTTGCAGTGAGTACATTACACATCTGTGCATATTGAAGTGAACATTAGCATAGAAGAATTAATTTTTACGTAGTTTGCTTTGCTGCAGCCAGCAAGAGTACAGATCATGCATTTGTCTCCTCCAGGCTGGATTAATGTAATGCGCTCCTTATCGGGATTCCTGGCAAGAGTATCCAGAGACTCCAGTATATCCAGAACAGCGCTGCCAGGATCCTGATAAGGGTGCGAAAGCATGGCCACAGCACCCCCATCTTGAAAACCCTTCACTGGCGTCCTGTCCCACTTAGAATAGAGTACAAATTTCCCTCCTCACCCATCAGTTCATTTATGGACATGCTCCCCTTTATTTACAGGAACTTCTCACTCCTCATACCTCCTCGTGCTCTCTCCGTTCTGTACCCGCTAACACCCTCTAAGTCCCTAGAACCAAGCTCAGCAGCATGGGTGATAGGGCTTTTTCATCTGTGGCGCCGAGGCTGTGGAACGCCCTCCCTGACTACCTGAGAGCCCCACAGTCGACTAGTGCTTTTAAACGAAACCTAAAAACTCATCTTTTTAGAAAGACATTCTGTTAAAGTATTTTATAGATTTTCTTGTTTATTACTTTATTTTTTACTCTGTAGCACTTTGAGATTGCTAAAATATAAAGTGCAATATAAATAAAATGTATTATCATTATTATAATCCCTAATCCTACCACAACACCACCTTTGGGTTCACATCCCCTGCCCTGAGAAATTCTTTACAATTACCTACCTCTTTTGCAATATATGACCATAAAATTTGGCTTATTGACCCTGTATGAGCAAGAATGGTTGATTGTTCCCTACAATGTGCTAGCACCTCTATAGGGATGGTTTGAGTGTTTTTTGTAAATAGCTGGTTATAACCCCAAATCATGTTGAAAGCCATAATATTTATTTACAGATAGTTTTTAAGTAATCAACAGAAGTTGGGACACCTGTTCCAATTGTTTGCTTCAACTTGCAAGGCTTAATACTACTGCTTAATTAACATCCTAATCTGTTAGTTGTTCCCTGAAGAATGCCCATTTGTAATATTCTGAAAAATCATTTTTTTCAGTTTTTACTAACTTGATTGGATGGACTCTGATTGGATGGTGACTTTGGGTCTGCCAGATCTCTTCCTATCAGAGTTTATTTAAGTTTCAGATTGCCTTTGGATTATGTAGAATACCATACTCATTGACACTTTTGATTTTTTTTTTTGTTTTTGCAATTTCTATAAATTGAAGCTTTATACTTCTACGAGAAATAATGCTCTTTCTCATTTCATTTGTTAATTGTCATTTTCTTGCCGTTATCACTGGAATTTACAGCTTTCTACAGTGCAATATTGCCCAAGTAGTACTTCACAGAGTGTAGTCACACAGTCTGTTCTAACTCTGTTTTAAGACAAACAGAGGGTTTTTAAGTAATCGACAAATGTTGGGAGACCTGTACAAATGGCTTACTTCAACCTGCAAAGTTTAATTTACTTTAATTGTTGCAGAACATCTGCAGGTTGTAACCTATTAGCTCTTGTAGAAGGCCCATTTGCAATAGTCTGAATTTCCTTTTTTTAAGTTTTTGATAACCTAACCTTAAGGTACTGCTTACCTTTTCACCATTTGAGGTCATTCATTGCATTTCTACTAATCAAATTTGAAGAAAAGCTGGAAAAACGGATGTGTTCTAAAACTTTGACCAGTAGTATAACTAGAATAAAAGTTCACGTGAAATGAAAAATCTGGAGTGTTCTTCACTCAACTTTCTTGTATAGGTAGAGATTATATAATCATTTTTTGAAAATGTCAACTTGTGAAACAAAACATGTACCTATTCAAATTTCAAGTTTATTTGATATTTCTTTTACCTGAATAGATACATTTCCAATTATGGTGTTATTGTGTGTTTGTACCATGTAATTTCTTTGCATTGTTGATAAATTAAATAAAAGTTAAAAATAATAATATGTGCAACGTAGTTAATAAACTGTTAATAAATAATATGAATAATTGGATACAGTATTCCCAAAATTATATATTATTTTAGACCTGTCTTTAACTCTTTCATTCTGTTTATATGAAAAATCAGAGCGTAAATGTGTATGCAACTGATTACCTTTTATTCTGACTTTGAAATGCTGCTTGCTTTTTAAGTGTCATTTTCAAATAAAAAAATGTAATGTAGGTAATAAGAAAAGTTCAGGCACTCCAAAAAATATGGAAAACGAGAAGAAATGTCAGTTAATTCACAAACAGTACAAAATTCATGAAAGATCAAAACATATATGAAATACAATCCATGCAATTAAATATAAGGAGAAAGAAGTAAATGTGTAGCCCAAATCAGAAAGGTGCGGTATGTAAATTTCAAAATTTTAAATTTGAAAGAAATCTATACTTTAATTAAAAATTTATTCAAAATGTCTTACCAGAAAAATTATAAAACAATTATTTCATTCATTTTAATAGAATGTATTAAATTAGTTCAAATAACCACCGTATTTACCAATTAAACAAATTAATTTTGTTGAAACCTAATGTGTTACAATTAAAAACAAATTTTCCAGCTGTTAGTGTTCATATGTAGCCAATCATATGTGATAAGCATTGAACACAAATACTTATTAACACTAAGTTGCATAATTTCACCAATGAATTAATAACGTTTTGTGGAAATTCAGAACCAGCAGAATAAAGAAAATTTCACAAACACTATTAAATCACTAAAAGTATTCTATTTTAAGCATAAAACCAAAAAAAGCAAAAAGTAAATTTCAAAAAACCACAGCTCAAAACAGGGGGCACAGTGGCACAGTGCTAATACCTTGCAGTAAGGAGATCTAGGTTCAATTCCCGGGTCCTCCCTGCATGGAGTTTGCATGTTCTCCCAGTGTCTGTGTGGGTTTCCTCCCACAGACCAAAGACATGCAGGTTAGGTGCATTGGCGATTCTAAATTGTCCCTGGTGTGTGGGTGTGTGTGTGTGCGTGTGTGTGCACACTCTGCGGTGGGCTGGCTCCCTGCCCGGGGTTTGTTTCCTACCTTGTGCCCTATGTTGGCTGGGATTGGCTCCAGCAGACCCTTGTGACCCTGTAGTTAGGATATAGTGGGTTGGATAATGGATGGATGGATGGATGGATGTTTGCTTGGCATATGTGTGTGTGCCCTGCATTTGGCTGGCACCCTGCCCAGGATTTGTTCCTGCCTTGCGCCCTGTGTTGGCTGGGATTGGCTCCAGCAGACCCCCCTGACAATGTGTTAGGATATAGCGGGTTGGATAATGACTGACTGACTGACACAGCTCAAAACAATTGTGGAACACAATTTGCCTGAAGAAAGACAGTAACAAGTATCTAAATGTCAAAATGTGATCATTTGTTTACCAGATAAACCTGCTTCAGCAACATCACAGAATCAATTGTCAAGAAAGAATATTGAAATGTTGATCAAAGTGGTGGGGTAAATTCTAGAAAATCTCTAGTTCTGGGTAAAAAAGGTAGACACAAATTTGATGCCCATAAAAACGTCAATCCTACGAGGCAATAAAATTTTATTATATCATATGTGTCACAATGATTCATACCAAATATCGGTATACTTCCATACACTAATTATAGTTAGTTATTTTGTTAAGGTGCATTGATGAGTGTCAATATGCCAGCCTTTTGTAAAGAATTTCACAAAAAGCATAACAAATCTGGATTGTTCTCCACTTAACTGTCTTTATACTTGTTCAGGTAAAGCAGATACCACTTCCGGTTGTCTGATTATAATGAAAATTCATATCTGTGTATTTCTTACAAAATTTAAATCACTTATCTTTGTTAATAATGCAAGTATATATGGCAAAGAACTACTTCCGTTAATCTGATCAAATTGAAATTTCAAATCTGATTGTTTTTTGTGATCAGTAATATACCACTTCCAGTACCTGATCAAGGTCAAATTTTATATCTGACGATAAGCAATGATCATGCAAAATTTAAATTATTTATCTCTATTTATATAATGGTAGTAATGCATATGTAATAGTGCTGATACCTGTTAAGATATGATTTCCACTTATCCGATTAAGGTGAAATTCTGTATCCATGTGTTTCTTACCCTAACTAATGACAATTTAAAATTTCAATTATTTTTCTCTTCTTATAATGCAATTTCATATGAAAAACCACTATACAACATTTCAATTAATTGTTTATCTAAACTATGTACCAGTGAAAAATACCGAAATGTGTTCAGGTAAAGTACCACTTCCGGTTGACATATGTTGCCCAAAAGTTGATAGAAAACTAACAATTTGATATAACACTCATGTGCCAAATTTCATTTAACTAGCTCAAAGCGTTCTCAAGTTATCATGTTTTCTTACTTATCCACACACACACACACACACACACACACGCACGCACGCACACACACATACACACAGACATAATTGCAAAAATGGTCAAAATGCATTCAGATGTGCATGAAACATGGAGATTCATAAAAATCTCAAAGTCAAATTTTTTTGCAATTACGATACTTTCTCTGTCCAACATGTACGAGAAAGTAAGGAAGGCTGGAAATATTTACTGAAGAGCAAAAGGTTTCTTCATTAGAAATACCAGTTAAGAAATAGCATTCAGAAGAAAAAAGGTATTTTTTTAAATTTTAAATGATTGGTGCTTTGAAAGAAACAATATTTTTACCTGTTGCCTGTAGAAAGGTATCTAACTTCAGTTTGTGAACCCATCTAGTAAAATGAGGATAAAATTAGACAGGTGGTATAGATTGAGTAGAGACAAGGCAAAGAAAGCTTCTGGCATAAAGTGAGATGTGCAGGGATAGCTGCTTCATTGGAAAATTTAATTGTAAACTATAGTTACCCAACGCTGCAGCAACAAGGCAAAAATAAAGAATACTCAGTACCTTTTGGACAGCAGTGAGGAGTTACCATCAATAAGAGCAACAAAATGCTCCATTGTGTGTTATGGCTACACCATTCTATTAATGTCAGCACTGAGTAGAAGGAATAACAGTCAGGGATGGTATAAAAATAGACACTACCCAGCAAAACCTGGACAGAGACAGTATACTTAGCTAACACATCTGAAGTCGAGAGCTGTCATCTACTTTTTTCTTGTACAACATATTGTCATCTGTAAACATAATAGTAACATAAGCATTGCAGGGAATTTTTGCTTGATCATTGCAGTGAATGTTTGCGTAAATCGCAGTTGCTGCATGCATGTTCAAGTCAGAAGGTTTCTACCATGTAATGAGAGAGGCTGAACAGAATTAAATGTGCCGAAGGCAATGGGCTTACAGCTACTACCAGTTTAAACATACCAGGTTTGTTTGTATGCTCTATATAAAGCCAGTGTTTCCACCTTAACTTTGAGGAAAAACAAAGACCATGTAAACAAAAAAGCATAGAAAAACATGAACATGTAAACAAAAAAGCACAAAAAAACATGAACATGTTTAATATGGTTTACTGGGAAATTTCTGATTAAGTACAACAGCAGCACATGTCTACCAAATAAATCAAAGAATCAAAAAACTAAATCATATCCCTGCTTAGCAGTAAATGACACATTCAGGAGCAGAATATCAAACAGGACTCATCCTCACTGAAGTCAACAACTTCAGCTTAATTTTCCTGTTTGTACGTTTGGAGTTTCTCGCAATATCATATATGGCATGCTTTTTTAACCTCTTGATGGCAGTTTTTGCTACTTATAAGTTTAGCAGGAAGCATCTATATAATTAACGTCCTCTATTGCTATCAGTCTGTTGGCTACGGTGTTGGAATTCATCCTGTTCCTCTACTTTGATTCAAATGATAAAAGACTTTTAAATCAATCATTGAAGAGCGTGACAATGCCAGCAGGTGACAAAGGAAGTTAAATAAAAGTCAAGATTTTTTTTCTGATTATCATGCAATCCTTGCTTAGGACCATTCCAAAAAGACAGTGTTTTCAAACCATCTAAGTGGCTGGCAGTTTCTTGAGCAAAGTGTGGTGTTCTCCACTATTCTCCTAGTTCACCTAAAGCCTTTCCTCATCTTAGTGATGGAAAGTGCAGAGTGGGAAGGACCATAGATGGCCTGTCTATTTGTGAGGTTATATCTGTTATAGATTTTGGATCAAAGAGTCTTAGTTTGGTAAGAATACCTTCCTGCGACAAAGGGAATCAGCTATGTATTTGACTACATAATTCTTTTAAAAATGTGAAGATATCATTGTGAAATTGAGGATCTTCATCTCCTGATCGATGCTTGATCAGCTGCACAGTTCATCTTCCCCCAACACCCATTAAACTGAGCGTTTAGTACAAATTTGCATCAAGTGGGTCAGTGTTGGATAACTATTGTGAACAGATGACATTTATTCGAATAAACATTCCAAGTGTTGATTGTTATAAAAAAAGTTACAAATACTTAGGTTGTAGGGTTCAGTTCTCAAATTTAAAATACTCTAAATACTGTTGAGAAAGCTTTATGCTAGACTCATATGTTCTAATTCACTCTTTCTTTCACATATTTATTCACAGTAATAGCTAAGCATCATTTAAGGTTTTCTGGCATGTAAGATTTGCTCAGAGTAACTTTGCAGACTAACCCTAACTCTAAATTATCAGTCCACACATTCTCAGACTTTAAAAAAGACCAGGGGCCTCATGTATAAATGGTGCGTACACACAGAAATGTTGCGTAAGAACTTTTCCACGTTCAAATCGCGATGTATAAAACCTACACTTGGCGTAAAGCCACGCACTTTTCCACGTTACCTCATGCCTTGTCGTACGCAAGTTCTCCGCTCGGTTTTGCAGACTGGCGGCACCCAGCGTCAAAGCAATGGTACTGTTCCTGTGTGATTACTCATTATTTTCATGACGCGGCTTTATAAATACACCGAAACTAACCGCATATTGTTTATTAGTGTAATGCATCTGATTGTAATTAACTTGTAACAATATAATGGTCCAGGGAACAGCCATAGTATTCCAAATGCCATAACTGCTTTAGCGTTGTTACTCTCACTGCACCTTCCTCTTCTTCTTATTTTTCTTCTTCTTCTTTCAGCTCCTCCCGTTAGGAGTTGCCACAGCGGATCATCTTTTTCCATATTACTCTCACTGCACCACTCGGAGTATTTATATCACTGTATCTGAGTGTGAATCACAGCAGCAGCTGATCGGAAAGAGAATTATCGGTATACAGCTTCAAGGACACGCTGTCTCAGCCACAGCAAAATGTTTTAAAGCCTTTCCTGTACAGACCTCGCGGTTCAGAAACAGTTTAATCCCAAGAACTTTAAATGCAGTCAATCAAGTGCTCCTTGTAGAACTGTTTGTACTTATAAGTACAATCACCCCACTGTAAACTTGCACTACAGTTATAATATCTCACAACCTGAGCCACTTTATAAAGCGCGTATTTACATATGATGACGATATCATTTTTAAGGTGAAATGCAGCAAAATATGTTTGTTAATTTATACAGATAAAACTTTAACTTCATTTAAATAATCTATATTCTTCACTGGGAGTGTCGTTAAGGATAGAATAATTAAACATGTACTACGAAGATATTTCAATGTTCTTTAAACGTTTTGAAGAATCGGCGCTAAGCTTACAGATGGCTTAACGTCTATTACAGAGCTGATTGTATGGCGATTGGTTACATGGGGAAAGAAAAGCACTGACTGCAGTGACAGCTACGGCAATATATATTGAATATAAAACAGAAAGAGAAAATAACAACACAGCAAAAAACGCAGCGACAAATTTCGGCAAAAGTTAAATGCTTGTGTCATGAGCACAAGGCGGCTATGCAGTGTTTGCAACGGACGTGGCCATCCACCGTGCATGACATTGGCGGGCGAAGGAGCCACCGATTCTTCCTCTGCCCAGTGCCACCACAAGCCGCCCCTGAGTACTGCTGCAATAAATTATTTCATTGAAGTGAAACACATGTTTAATAACGTGCTTTAACTCCTATCATGAAAATTACATCAAGTATACATCTCAGTATTTTAGTTATTCAGAGAGCTGTAATATCACGAATGTAATGGATTCTGTGTCCAGTTGGAGGAAGAGAGCCGGTTTAAGAAGCAAGTAATGATTCACACGCACAGAGCACATAGAAGATCAAATACAAAACAAAGCATTTAACATGCTACTTTAATTACGATGTGATTTGAGAAACTGGTTAATTAAACGATTTTAAGATGAAGTTTATGATGTTCTACTTTAATGACAAAATAAACTACGTGATTAAAGTGGAAATGTTGAGATTGAAGTTGACATTTCGTGCTTTTTCCCCACTGTGTGCCTTTTTTTCTCTGTACCCTAATAAGCTTTCATATGACACTCAGACAGTGGGCTACAACTCGGCTTTTCACGGCGACTTTGATATGTGACTTCTTTTTTATTTCCGGCACTGTGCGATTTTGTGAACGTGAGCTTTCAAGTTTCTCCAACACACTATGTCACTCGATCAACTTCCTTTTGTTGATTATACCACGGTTTATTTGAACAAATAGTATGTATTTCCTTTGCCTCCACTTGGTATTCGCTGAAATTCTTATATTTCCCCCGTGCTTTTCCCATTGTCTTTTCACAGAAGGCTGCGCTTAAGGGCGATTTATATTATTTTGCATATTCAAAGAGGCGTAATTCTGGGAGGAGTTGGGGCGTTACATAAAGCGCGTGCACGAGCGTTAGTTTTACGCTGATCGGGATTTATGTAGCGGAAGAACGTGGAAGTTGGAGTGCGCACAGATTCCTGCATCTGGATTTTTCTTTGCGTAAGCACATTTCGGCTTTTGTGCTTACGCCATGTTATGGTGCGAGTTCTACGCACGGCGTTATACATGAGGCCCCAGGGCTGAAATAAGGACTGATTTTATGTACAAAAGCAGCCTCAGTTTCTGGGGTCCATACTACTGTATTGATAGCTTTCTTCTTTGTAAGAGCCATCAGGGACATGCAGCAGGTATCATTATAGGCATTATAGGGACAATGCACACTGTTCACCAGACACTGTAAGGTTACTGGGGCTCCTCACAGTCAAAATGGTAGGGCACAGTACTGCCAGTGGCCAATAGGGGTGCTAAACATGCTTTTTTTTGCCAAGTCTGTCAGGGGAATCTGCCAATGACCCTTGGACATTTCGAAGGAAAGGTACCAGGCACCCCCGAGGTGTTCCAGCAGGTCTTCCGACCTGGGCATGGAGTAGGCATCAAAGCAAGAGACCTGGTTTATCTAACAGAAGTCGTTACAGAAGTGCCAACTTGCTTGCTGTGGCTGGTCTCTATTATGCTGAGATCCAGCCTCTGTTGCACCTCTAGCTCCACCTCTGCCCTTTTGGCTTATGGCCGTTGGTACGGCCATTCCCTAACCATGATCCCTGGAAGTGTAGCTATATCATGGGCAATCAACAATTAGCTTGGGGTCTACTGCCCTATGGACGAGGCTGTTACAGCCCCTAGCACTTTTCTATGCTAAAACATAAGGGTGTTCTTGAAGTTTAGCTTAATTTGGCGCAGGAGCAGCTGTAGCATTACTGTTGTTGTGTTCTCACCACGGCTTCATTAGGTTTACACGATACATGTACTATTTCAGACTCCAGTTGGATTGGAAAATCACGTAGTCCACTAGCCCTTCCCTTACACAGACATTAAAGGAGCCCTACCAATCGGCTAGGGGTTTTGAGTGAGATGTGGGGACTAGGACCATAACCTTTTTTCCAGGCAGAACTCGTACAGGTGGGTGCTGCAATTATACAGCCAGGCCTGGGATCACTGAGCAGCTTTGAGGTACTCCTTCACGCTCTGCGAAGTGGTCATGTAACATCACAACAAAATTGAGAATGTTTTGTAAGAAGAGCAATTTTTCCTCCTCTCATCCCTCCCAGATGAAATTGAGCAGAGTTCAGGACTGTCTCCCATGGAAAAATTAAAACAAGACCTACGGTACTTCCTGAAAGGCAAATATGACAAGCAGTGTCTGGTTGAATTACTTTACTAATCCTTCTGTCTTGGGGTGGTACGGAGAGGTTTTGCGATGGGTAATGAGTCATAAAAGTTTACATTTTGATTCTTGCAAAGGCAGTTGTAACTCTGGCCCAAAGTAAGCAATTGGCAAGATTTGTTAATAGTCTGTTGAATGGATGAGAAAGTGACTAATGAGTATTTTAAATTTTATACATGCAAAATGTGAACTTAGTGTGGTTCTCCTTGGGTAGTATTTATAAATGGATTTATTCCTCCTTTTCAGGGTTAAGGGTAGGGTTAGGCTTAGGGTTGGAAGGGTATGTTCTTCTTTCCATCAAGGCATGGTAACACCTAAAGTATTTAAGTAGCTATTAATGTCATTTGTGAAAAGTCATATGTGCTCTCTTATATATTTGTTTTGGCAAGATATCATTAAAATATAAATTGTTTCCCTGGGAGTGGTTTCATTTTTAGTAGGTGTGAGAAAATAATTTAAAGATAACAGTAGTTAAGTATTTTGATTTGCAGTGCACATTGAAATATGTAAACATTTGTTTTAAAAATGTCATAAAGAGAGTGCTGAAATGGTCAAGTAAACAGGTGGAATGCTCCAGGGGATGGTTCAAGAAACTTACTGATGTAATGTTCTGTCATGCACCTAGTAAGACTTGTTAGTAGGCACATATACAGCTCTTATAACAGAGCAAGAGGTGAATTCAAGCAGTATTAAAGAACAAAGATATAATGGAGAAAGATTTTATTTTAGATAAATATTATAGAATGTTTATCTTTGAATGACTACATAGCTAATGGGAGGTTTAGTTTAATTTCCTACAATATGATATCCCACTGAAAAATTCCGGACACTTTGTTAAAATAATGAAGCCATAGGTAGAAATGTACAGTATGCATCAATTTAATTAGCTTAAAGAATAATAACAAATGTATTTTAAGATAATTTCTGGTGATCTAAATAACCTTTGAAATAAATAAGTTAAGTGATAAGTACATAGTGAAATACACATTTCTTTTGTAAATGATTTAAATTTTAAGACTTCACATATTTGAACAATATTATATAATTGGGAAAGGGAATGTGGAGCCTAACTGTTCTAATTTATTTTGATTTTATTTCTAAAATAATTTGGAATTTACTAGTCCAAAATGTGGAATTCTTCATTGATTTCTGCTTGCTAGGCTGTCTGTAAGATGTTCTCTGGAGGACACTGCTTTGCCATCCATTAATGGGAAGGGTACAACAAATATAGAGACAAACAAATCTGTACTTTATAATTTCTACAGAGCCTCCATAGAACATGGCTCTGTAAGTAATATCCACCACACCACTCTGTTTTCTCTTTTTGTTTGTTTTTGTTTGCCACTTCTGGAAGTATTTGTGTTCTCTGTGGGAGAATTATAACATTTGGCTCTTATCAAGTTGTAATATTAATGGGAGAGTGTTGGAGTTTTCATTCACCAATATTCTTTTGCTCCACATCTCTTCTAAGGGGGAAAAGGTTGAAAATTTATTTTAGTTTGCAAAGTTATTTTTATAATAGCAAAGGTTATGGATGGAATAGAATGAAAGCTAATTAAGCGAATGTGAATCTGAGCCCATCGTCGTGCTATAAGTGCCTGTCGTCAATGGGTGATGCAAGGAACATTATAAGTGCACGTTATAAACGTTATCATATGAATATAATGTCACTGTATATATGATGTTGCATATTTGCTCTCTAGTAGCCTTCTATATGAATGTCACCTCTATTTAATCTTAAATAATGTGTACTGTTTTTAGGCCTGTAAATATTTGTTGATAATGTTCATTTTGGAGTGTTTGTTTAACATGCAGTACATTTTGTGCCTCAAGTATCTGCATAGTGCCAGGCATGCAATCTCATTGAGAGAATGACCACCTAGGCACATCTCTCCTGCAGTGTAATACAGGTATTAGAGAGTTTGATCATCAGTCACACAGGGAACTCATATAAGTTAATTGTGCATTGCCTCTTCACTGTTGATTTAAGATGTTACGCTTCTCACTATGTAGTGGCAGAGACAGCACCTCTGAGTACAGTATATAATGCTGATCCCTTGCATCACAGTTTCTGTGGGTGAGTTAGAGGTAAAGGACTCAGAATCGTGGATTCAGTGTATAATATTTTCTCCAGGAGGCATGATGGTGCAGTGGTTAGTATTGCAGCTTCACAGCTCAGGTCAAATTTTCGCCCACAATAATTGGTCTAGTATAGTTAGCAGATGCTTCTGTAGCCCTCAGGGATACTTAATAGACAACTGCACCATTTTAATCCATTCAAAATTAATTCAGTTTCTCCTACCATATTGACTTAAAAAAGTATTTCAATGAGTTTGCCAAAATCCATAAACATTTCTGTGCTTTTGCTGAACTCATGGTTAAGCAAATTCAAAAGGATTTACTTATCACTAGAGAAATTTTTTTATGCTGAGATTTCCTAATTACTGGCATATATAGTGCTTCATTGCAACCACACATATTAAATAAATATTTCCCATAATGTACTTCACAGCTAAATCAGCCTGGTCTCGGATTACATTCAAACCTCACAAAGACCACTCTAGGGTTCGCTTTGTACCACGCCAAAACTATTCTTTCCAAGGTGTCTTGATATAATTGCTTTGGTGACAGCCTATGTAAATGTATTGGATATACAAATAGGTTTAAAAATACCTGAAATTAAGCAGGCTGAATAATGAACTTATTGATTTTACATTTACTTCTATAGTACATTTTCATACAAATGATGTATCTCAAAGTGCTTTACAAGATGTCAAAGAAATAGTTACAAGAAAAAAACTAATTAGACTGATAAAAAATAAGACTGGGAGTGAAATACCAAAAAGAGTAGTTAAGTATTACTTAATACACATATAACATAGATACTGTACACAAGTATTAGAAAAAGTGGAGTCTTATTAAATATATTCCTCTTTAAGTCACTAAAGATATATCCAATACTATGGTCTAATGGTCAGGCAGGATGGAAAAAATAAAGAAAAAATTCCCGGTGGGGCATGATGCTGGAGAAAAAAACAAAATCTGTATGGGGTCTTGTGCCCACAAAGCTGCTCAGAGCCACTGGGAATTCTACCTAACGTTAATGTACTAAAATAGTTCCTTATTATTCTTTAGGTTTCATCCTAGGGGATTTGATGCAGCTGGGGTATTCACTTATGTTTCAATATCACAGGTAGCTTTACGGCACTTTGATCATCTGGTGATGGTGTTAAAATCCAGAAAAGAAAGCAGAGAAAAGTAGAAATTAATAATAGTTGCAAATCAATGAAGAATATAATTCTGTGCACGTATAATCTGTTAAAAGATGAGATAAAATGCAGATATTAAGAATACAAATTTAAAAAGTGGGTTTTTATATGTTTTTTAAAAAATGTCCCATGATATTAGTCTGGCATATCTCTTTGTCAGTTAAATATTCCATACTTTTGGTGTGGGCAGCATAGTGGCACAGTGGGTAGCGCTGCTACCTTGCAGTTAGGAGACCCGGGTTCGTTTCCTGAGTTCTCCCTGCATGCAGTTTGCATATTCTCTGTGTGGGTTTCCTCTGGGTGCTCCAGTTTCCTCCCACAGTCCAAAGACAGACAGGTTAGGTGCATTGGCGATTCTAAATTGTCCCTAGTGTGTGTGTGTGTGCCCTGTGGTGTGCTGGCACCCTGCCCAGGGTTTGTTTCCTGCCCTGTGTTGGCTGGGATTGGCTCCAGTAGACCCCTGTGACTCTGTAGTTAGGATATAGCAGATTGGATAATGGATGGATATTTTTGATGCATACCCACTTTTACAAGATCCAAGGTTATGACTGAAAATGTAACAGGATAGGATCTCCAATATATAGGAAGGCGCATGATTTATATACCTTAAGATAAAGACATGGGTTCATGACCACAAATATTTGAGGAGTCAAGTGACAAAGCCGTTTAATGTAGGTCTAATGAAAAACAGGCAAAAATAAATAACAAAGAAGGGTGCAAAAAGCAGAGCCACAGTTGTAGAAAACAAAGATGAAGGGTTTTAATGTTCAGGACAGTCTTCAGGTCCAGAATGAACAGGGACTAATGATGGCATGGCTCTTTTTATGTTGGAGGGCAGGAAGTGGGGGGTTCTGGATGAGGTGACATAAGTGGTCCTTCATTCTTAAAGCCTCAAGAAAGAATAAGGAAGGAGAATGTATTAACGATGGTAAGCCCTCCTGGACAGGATGGTATTGTTTACCTTTTTAGAGCCTTTAAAATAGCACCCAAGTGATTGTGTGTGACGATACTAATAAAAATATTTTGAAATCAATTCTAAAGGACATGTGTAACTAATGTAATAATGAGAGAACTGGTGAAATGTGCTCAGATTTTCTTTTTCCCGTTAAGATTCTTGCTGATGCATTCTGAACTAATTGCAAATGACTGATGTCTTTCTTAGGTGGTCCTGTTAGGAGTGCATTACAGTACTTTCGTCAAATTAAGACAAAAGTGTTAATTTCTCAGGATCTGGAAAATTTTATAAGAGGTCTAACTTTTGAAATGTTCCTTAAATGAAAAATGCAGTCCTGATAATATAGTTAATGTGCAACTTAAAGTTTAGTTCAGAGTCCATGATTGCACCTAATTCTATTTTTTTTTTGGCCTTGACTTTAAATGCTAGGGCATCAAGTTTATTTCTAAGACCTTCACTATTTTAATTTTTGCTAACAACTAAGATTTCTGTTTTTCTTTATTAAGCTTGAGAAAAGTAGTATTCATCCAGTCAGAAATACAAGACAGACATTCGGTCAGAGAGCTCAAAGCTTCAGTGTGATCAGGTGCTATTGATAAGTAAAACTGTATGTCATCTGCATATCTGTGGTAGTTCACCTTGGGCCTCATGTATAAACGGTGCGTACGCACAAAAACGTTGCGTAAGAACTTTTCCACGTTCAAATCGCGATGTATAAAACCTACACTTGGCGTAAAGCCACGCACTTTTCCACGGTACCTCATGCCTTGTCGTACGCAAGTTCTCCACTCGGTTTTGCAAACTGGCGGCACCCAGCGTCAAAGCAAAGATACTGTTCTTGTGTGATTACTCATTATTTTCATGACGCGGCTTTATAAATACACAGAAACTAACCGCATATTGTTTATTAGTGTAATGCATCTGATTGTAATTAACTCGTAACAATATAATGGTCCAGGGAACAGCCATAGCATTCCAAATGCCATAACTGCTTTAGCGTTGTTACTCTCACTTTTCCTTCTTCTTTCAGCTCCTCCCGTTAGGAGTTGCCACAGCGGATCATCTTTTTCAATATTACTCTCACTGCACGACTCGGAGAATTTATATCACTGTATCTGAGTGTGAATCACAGCAGCAGCTGATCGGAAAGAGAATTATCGGTAGACAGCTTTAAGGACACGCTGTCTCAGCCACTGCAAAACGTTTCAAAGCCTTTCCTGTACTGACCTCGCGGTTCAGAAACAGTTTAATCCCAAGAACTTTAAATGCACTCAATCAATTGCTCCTTGTAGAACTGTTTGTACTTATAAGTACAATCACCTCACTGTAAACTTGCACTACAGTTATAATATCTCACAACCTGCGCCACTTTATAAAGCGCGTATTTACATATGATGACGATATCATTTTTAAGGTGAAATGCAGCAAAATATGTTTGTTAAATTATACACATAAAACTTTAACTTCATTTAAATAATCTATATTCTTCACTGGGAGTGTCGTGAAGGATAGAATAATTAAACATGTACTACGAAGATATTTCAATGTTCTTTAAACGTTTTGAAGAATCGGCGCTAAGCTTACAGATGGCTTAACGTCTATTACAGAGCTGATTTTATGGCGATCGATTACTTGGGGAAAGAAAAGCAAGGACTCTTGGGGCGGCCACGCCAATATATATTGAATATAAAACAGAAAGAGAAAATAACAACACAGCTAAAAACGCAGCGACAAATTTCGACAAAAGATAAATGCTTGTCATGAGCACGAGGCTCATGAAACACATGTTTAATAATGTGCTTTAGCTCCTATCATCATGATAATGACATCACGTATACATCTCAGTATTTTAGTTATTCAGAGAGCTGTAATATCACAAATGTAATGGATTCTGTGTCTAGTTGGAGGAAGAGAGCCAGTTTAAGAAGCACGTAGTGATTCACACACATAGAGCACATAGAAAATCAAATACAAAACAAAGCATTTAACGTGCTACTTTAATTACGATGTCATTTGAGAAACTGGTTAATTAAACGATTTTAAGATGAAGTTTATAATGTTCTACTAAATGACAAAATAAAATACGTGATTAAAGTGGAAATGTCGAGATTGAAGTTGACATTTCGTGCTTTTTCCCCACTGTGTGCCTTTTTTCTATGTACCCTAATAAACTTTCATATGACACTCAGACAGTGGGCTTACAACTCGGCTTTCACGGCGACTTTGATATGTGACTTCTTTTTTATTTCCGGCACTGTGCGATCTGTGAATGTGAGCTTTCAAGTTTCTCCAACACGCTATGTCACTCGATCAACTTTATTTTGTTGATTATACTACGGTTTATTTGAACACATAGTATGTTTTTCCTTTGCCTCCACTTGGTATTCGCTGAAATTCTTATATTTCCCCGTGCTTTTCCCATTGTCTTTTCACAGAAGGCTGCGCTTAAGGGCGATTTATATTGATTTGCATATTCAAAGAGGCGTAATTCTGGGAGGTGTTGAGGCAGGACATAAGGCGTGTGCACGAGCGTTAGTTTTCACGCTGATCGGGATTTATGTAGCGGAAGAACGTGGAAGTTGGAGTACGCACAGATTCCTGCATCTGGATTTTTCTGTGCGTAAGCACATTTCAGCTTTTGTGCTTACGCTATGTTATAGTGCGAGTTCTACGCACGGCGTTATACATGAGGCCCCTTGTGTTTAGGGATAATCTGGCTTAACAGATACTTGCACGTTGAAAATAATAGGAGACCTAAAATAATTCTCCATATATAACACCCCATAACCAATATAAGTGATTCACAAAATACAATTACCACAATAAAGAATTTTCTACATGTTAAATAAGACAGGAACTAAAGTAAGGCACTACATGAAGATCCCACCCATTGTCTAAGAAGATTTATGAATATTCTGTGGTTTAGGTAGTCAAATGCTGCACTCTAGCCACGAGAAAACATCTGACTAAATCTCCAAAAATTCAACTAATCATTTAATTGCTGAAAAAAACTCTTCTTCTATAATTTTACTTTAAAAGGCTGATTAGAAATGGGTCTAAAGTTTTTTAAATATAAAGCAAACAATAGTTTTTCTTGATTCTAGTGTATTTATTTTCTGCTGTAAAGTCAGTTTATCAGATAATTTATACTTCTTTCAGGTTTCAGTTTTCATTATTGTATTTATATTTGTAATTTTATACTTATATACAGTAGTTGTGAATAAAAAAATATATGAAAAAAGGTTAGTGGTGTGTGTGGTTAGTGTGTAGTACCGAAGTGAGGTATCATCAATGTGAATTAGCACTAAGGCATGTTCATGAATGCACATTTACAGCTTGATTGTAATTTATAAATGGTAAGTTGTGTAGAAATGGGCATTATAAATCTGTTTTTTTTTTTTTTGCATACACATGTTCCTGTTTTTTTTTTTTTTTATTTTGACAGGCATAAAATTTCACACTTGAATCCACGCAAAGATCTGGAGTGAACATTCTGTTCATATTCTGCAAGGATGTTTTCTGGGCACAAATTGGAATATTGCCTGCTGATGTTATCAGACAGTATAATAATTGCAGTATATACATACACATGTACATATTTTTTTTTCACAGACAAAAACAGCATTGAAATTCAATTTAATGTTTTCTTTATTTAACAAGTTTTTGTTTATCATTATAAAATACAAAGATATCCTCTCTTTTTACATCTGTAAACGTAGTTATATTTGGTAATTCAAGTAGCATTACAGAAAAAAAAGCATTAAAAAATAAGCACAAAATTATACACTATAAAAAAATCATAAAACTTATTAATATGTGAAAACGTTTTTTAACAAACATTTATCTTGTGAATGCAAGGAATATGAATTAACAGTCATTTAGTGATCTAATAGAAATTACTTTGACTTACAGGTACTTGATGTTTTTTTAAATATATCAAATGATTGTCATTTTAAGGTTTTTGGTTGGCATCTATTGCTGCAGTGCTTTTTACTGGATTTGTATAGATTTTTTTGTTCAGTGTGCTTCTCTCAACTAAATATGCAAAAGTCTATCCTAACAACAAACTGATAAGATAACTGAGTCAGCAAATTGGTAATATCATTATATAAAAAGAAAAGAGATTTTAGACAAGACAATATTAATGAAACACATCCTACACTTAGGAAATTAAGACTTGATATTTAAAAAGCTATATTTTTTTTATAAGGATAAAATTGAATCGAAATTGTTCACACAAAATTTCAGCTCGGTTTGGTCAGGCATTAAATCCTTAGCTGGTCATTATCAATGAAAAAATAATAACCATGTAAGGTTTTCTGGTTTTAACTCCATCTCTTTAATGAATACTAACTAAGATCTGAGCAGTTTGATTTTACTTAACCACACAAAACCTGAAGCAAATGATTTCAGATAAGAGAAAGATTTTTGTTTAAAAGGATGTAGAAAATGTCTTTAGAAAATCTGAAAACAAATAAGTCCTGGACCAGACCTTCATAGTGGTAGGCTATAGAAATCCTGTGCAGCTCTACTGCGTGTTTTAGTTTACTTTTAGTCTGTCATTAGAACAGCTATGGAAACAGGCTACAGTAATTCTGGTAACTAAAAACATAAATGACTCTGACGTCACTGGCTATGAAATCATTTGAAAAACTGATAAAGAGGAAACTAAAAGTTTATTAAGTCCATTTCAGTTTGCCTGCCAATCTAACAGAGGCACTAAGGATGCCATTGTCACGTTGCCTCATTTGTTATACTGTACAAGCACCTGAAGGGCACCAAAACTCACGAGAGGGTCTTGTTTGTAGTATTGTCTTCAACTTTTAACATTATCCAGCCCCACATTCTTGCAAAAAGACTAATAGCAGATCATCATAGCAGACTAATGGGCAATTGACTTTCTAAAAGACAAAGAGTGAAAATCAATGGTTCTCTATCTGACATGCTATCCTCATTCACAGGAACCCCTCAAGGCTATGTTCTTTCAAAGCTGTGTATATACAGTATATTGGAACAATTATAGAATCAGAAACATCTATTTAGGAAAACACAGAAACCACAAAGGGGCAGCAGCACCTCTACTGTATAAGGAGTGAGTCCTTCCATTATGTCACAATTTTATAAACTTTGTATCGAGTCTGTATTTACATATGTTCTGCTGTGCCTGGTTTGGAAGTCTTAATACAACAAATTTTTAAATGGACCAGTAAAATAACAAGGTCTCAACTGACAGACCTGTTTAACAAGCAAATATTAGAGAAAGAAGAATCTATTTTGCCCGACTGGACTCACCCATTACATTCTGAATTTCAGTTTTTGCCATCAGGTCAAAGGTTCAAGGTTTCAGGGATAAAAAGCAACTAGTTCAATTATTCTTTCATTCCAGCTGTTATTGATCTTCTAAATAAGTGCAATCTTCACCAGCATCCATAGGCTTAAATCATAGGATGAATACTTAGCATTTGTATCAGTCATCAGTTAAGTCTAAATGTTGGTTCAAGTATTATTTCTAAATTTGTTGATTAGATTGTTTTACAATTGAGTATTATGCCCATGGCTATATTTGATTTATTTGTTTTTGACAGTGCTCCCTGTAACATTTAATTTAATAACTAAGTGATATGTTCATATATCCATCCATCCATTATCCAACCTGCTATATCCTAACTATGGGGGTCTGCTGGAGCCAATCCTAGCCAGTACAGGGCGCAAGGCAGGAAACAAACCCCGGCAGGGCGCCAACCCACCACAGGGCACACACACCCACACACCAAGCACACGCAGGGACAATTTAGGATCGCCAATGCACCTAAGCTGCATGTCTTTGGACTGTGGGAGGAAACCGGAGCACCAGGAGGAAACCCATCCAGACACGGGGAGAACATGCACTCCACACAAGGAGGGCCTGGGGAGTGAACCCAGGTCTCTGCTGACCTATGTTCATATATTTATTCGAAATTTCAAAATACTTAAAAGGAAATGTAACATTTTAGAGTGAATATGTCATTGTATAAAATTCAGAAGTAGTGTCAGTTCTAAAATGGGGTCTTTTTTGAAGCAGAGTTAAAGTGTAGAATCTTTTGTATGAAACATCAATAATGAACAGTCACTTTACAGGGTATGCCCATCTAATAACTAGTTGGTCCCTTTTCTGAACCTGAGTTCTTCTGGACATGAAAACTAGTAAAGATGAAAAGGGTAGGATAAGGAAACTCTCCTATGTCAATTTTGTGTTCTGTTGCCTTGCAATCCAAGATACCTCATTGCATCTCAAATTACAGACATTTGTGACTGGTGTTGAGGTTGATTTGGATTGCAATCTGGTAACTGAAAAGGCAACTATATTAAGTTAACTTTACTATCATGTTTTTGAAATTAAACTAGTATTGTCCTAAGTGTTTGGTTTAATCATATTTCATTTGGGTTTAAAACTATTCTAAAATGGTGCATGTGCATGACACTTTGGGATACAATTAGATCAGGGAATGAATTCTGAAATGCCCATTCCATCCACTCTCATTTTGGATATTATATGAACTAGTGTAGCCCTGTCTCTCACTCACTACTCTATTACCTTCAAGTACATGACAAATTACAAGAAATACATTTTATTATATAGGTCCTTTGACTAGTCCCTGCCATTTAACCTGTTATTGGTTCAATGAATCTACTAATCTGTCCTTAGTCTGGTACAAGTACCATCAAATAATCCACAGAAACAAAACATAGGTATAGAAAGCAACATCTAAATGATCATAATAAAAAATAATGAATTTATCCTGAAAATGTACATGTTTCAATAATTTATCACCTAAATAATGATCATCTTACACATTCTGACTTATATTGGAAATTATTTGAAATCCCCTAATTGTAACTTTACAAAGCACCATTAGCTATTCATCCACTCTTCAAAGTTGTCATAGACTTTCCTCTGGGGCAGGGTTTTATACTTTTTACAGATTTGACAAAACAACTCCGTCCAGTCATTCCACAACTTGACTGTGAATTGTTTTTTCCACTCAAAGTATTGCTTATAAAGAGTCTCATTGTTTGCCACTGTCTTGAGGTATTCTGCCAGTTCTTGGGTGCTTGGGAAGTCATCCACATGAATGAATGACCCTGCGGGTATAAACTTTTCATAGTTGCTTCGTGGTGGCCCCAAGACTACAGGCACTGAGCCTGACATAAAGGAATTTCTCCATAGCTTTTCAGGTATATATAGTCCCGATGTATGGAATTAACTCAAATGCTAGATAGAAGGGATACTGGGAAATAGTTTGTAGGAGGCTATCCTGGTTCAACGGTTTTCCATTAGCCCTGCCATATATGTCAATTGTAATGTATTTTTGTAAATCGTGGGAAATGGCAGTCCTTTTGTGGTGTTCCATATAATTGCTGACCACCCACGTAGCCAAGCAAGAGATCTTTTTGGGAATGGTATAAGGATGGCCAACATTTGGTATAAGCTGTCCATAGGGTACAAAAATATCTGAATCTTGCCTATAGCTCATTGTCCAATTAAAGATTCCATTTAGCTGGTTGATCTTTCTGTTGTGGCTTGGAGACTCCATAGAAAACCAAAACCATTTCTGTAGGTGGGGTCGCCACTTCTTCATAGGTAATGTTTCTATAGAAGGACCAATGTCATTATGATGGAAGACCACAACATCAGACTAGTTAAAGGCAGACTGGTTATCTGTCAGGTAGCAATCATGGAAGCCATAGCGGCTGGCACATACATTCACAGGTACATCTTCCCTTTGTCCAAATGGCCATTTCCAGATAAGAATGTTAATGGATTGTGGAGTAGAGATGTTACCACTCTTGTTCCCAGGTAGATCTTCCCTTTCTCCAAATGACAATTTCCAGATAAGATTGTGTGCAGTAAAGATGGTGCCATCCTGGCTAGTAATCAGGAAATGCAACAGAAAAAAAAATATGAACAGAGCGCCAAAAAACACCAAGCACTTGCTTTGACTTATCGGCTGCAGGAATCTTTTGGGAATGAAGCAGATAAAGGCACTGAAGCATTCATTTTTCATGAAGGTGAGGGAACAATAATTGGATATTTCCTGCAGGAAGCCTAATGACAAGCAGTTTGCAGATCAAAGGGAGCTGTGCAGCCACTTCATGAAGCTTTTAAGATGCGGCCTAGTTTTGGGTGAGAAGAGAAAACACAAACAGATAAATTAATTTTGAATCTTATTTGTAGCTGTCTCTCTTTAGTCAAATCAATGCTAAATGCAGAATTACAAATAAACATGTCTATATGCTATATAATAAAGTTTAAATTAATTGATCTATATGCATAATAAGGCTATTTGGGGCAGAACATACTATAATACAGATGCACATGCATTCTATTTCCTCCCTTCTTCAATTTTCAGATAACCCATCTAATTTTATGTATGCATTTTCACATTAGCTGGTGTCATTGTTTCCTGCCATATCTTCTGATTTTTCATTTATTTGCATTATTTACCTTACCATTTCACAGGTGAAAAGATTGCATACAAATGTGAGGAATGCAATAGCTTTGCATATTTGTGCTGTATTTATTATATTTCCTTATAAAATATATTTCGGTGATAAGGTTACCTAATCATTCTTGTCTGTACTCATTACTAAAATTTAAAGTCACGGGAGCCAAAGACTTTACCATCAGCATTGTGTACAAGACAAGCACCAAATAATTTCACCATGGAATCAAAAATGAACTTATCATGCACATTTTTTGATTTAATAAGGCTTTACAGTGAAAACTCCAAACTGAGTCAAGCCTGGATTTTGATCCTGGACTTTGGAGCAGTGAGGCTGTGGTGCCAACTGTAAGCTAATGGTTCTTAACCAAGGGGCTGCAACTCACTAAGGAACCACAACAAATGTCCAATCAGACCAGAAGACTAAAAATAATTATAAAATAGCTGTAAAATTACTAAAAATCAAGCTACATCAATGGTGTCAAACTTATCGTTTTAAAAAGACTGTTTTATCAATATATGTTATCTGTAGAATGCAAAGATGATTTGTTTTCTCAAAGACCTCCTTTTAAGTGTGTTTCATATATGGGTTGTATCTTTGTACACTTTAGCTGGATTACATTTACAACTAGCATTAAAATTAATGGACTCAAATTAATGAGCTGCCAGTAATCCTTCTTCACAGAAGGATCCAACCTAGCAGGCTTTATGCCATGCAAGTCTAGCAGGACACAAATTCCTCAAGTCTTTAAATGATTTTGATGGGGTCCCTAAGTTCAAACTTCTACAGGTATATCAGATGGCATTGCTGCTCAATGAGACCACTCTTCTTCTGAAGTTCATTATGGCAAAGGCAGTGTGGTGGCACTTCTTACAGTAATTACAAACTTGAGTTCCAGTTTCAGTGCCAAACTTCATGCTCTCAGCCCATTTATGGTGTTTCCTGCCATTTGCCAGTGAACACCCTATGTCCCTGGGAGGTGACACCTGGCACATCATCTTTTGATTAATGGCATACATAAAACCTCTTTCATTAATTTTTCAGGTGCAGCTTTCAGAATGCATACTAACGTTATGTATGAAGTATGTTCTACTAAACCAAGAGGTACTATAAATTGAAGCCCATTAGGCCTGTTATGAAAAATTAAATTGTCTATATGTTTTTGATTTAGTCACATTCTTACTTCTGAATTCAGTCATTATTTGTTTTCACAGATTAACCTATTATACATCCATCCATTATCCAACCCGCTATATCCTAACTACAGGGTCACGGGGTCTGCTGGAGCCAATCCCAGGGCGCAAGGCAGGAAACAAACCCCGGCAGGGTGCCAGCCCACCACAGGGCGTGCACACAAACACCAAGCACACTAGGGACAATTTAGAATCGCCAATACACCTAATCTACATTTCTTTGGACTGTGGGAGGAAACCCACACATACACAGGGAGAACATGCAAACTCCACGCAGGGAGGACCCAGGAAGCGAACCCGGGTCTCCGAACTGCGAGGCAGCGGCGCTACCCACTGCACCACCAAGCCGTCTTAACCTATTATCAAACTTATTAAATCCAGTTTATGTTCACAGGAGCCCAAGCCCATCCTGGCAGCACCAGGCACAAGGCAGGAGCCAGTGTGGGAAGAGTCAGCTTTAGAGTTCTCAGTCAAATAATTTAGTTGTTTTTAGAATTATTGAGGAAAGCACACACAGGATATCAAAATCAAATCAAACATGGGGAAACATGCTCACTCTACACAGGCAGTAACCTTGCAGGAATTTAAACCTAGGAGTATGAGGCAGAATAGCTAGTCATTTACACAAAACTTTTAAATCATAATACAAATTAAGGTCATATCAATAAAATACCTTACATTTCATAATCAGTTCTCAACAAAACATTCCAGGAATATACATCATCCATCCATCCATCATCCAACCCGCTATATCCAAAAAGAGGGTCACTGGGGTGTGCTGGAGCCAATCCCAGCCAACACAGGGCGTACGGCAGGAACAAAGCCCGGGCAGGGGCCAGCCCACCACAGGGACAATTAAGGATCACCAATGCACCTAACTTCCATGTCTTTGGACTCTGGGAGGAAACCAGAGCACACCCATGCAGACATGGGGAGAACATGCAAACTCAATACAGGGAGGACCCAGTAAGCGAACCCAGGTCTCTTTACTGCAAGGCAGCAGCTCTACCATTGTGCCACCATGACACCCCTACATCATACACACAAAAAAATGCAAACAATACAGTTGATTATAATAAAAATGTTTCAAAATAACCTGGGGCAACCTGCTGTTCAAGTTCTTCCACTGATAATCTGATCTGTAATCATTTTAGTGATAAAAATTAAACTTCCTCTTACAAATATCTGTAAGTATCCTCTTTAAAAAAGAATGCATTTAAAATAGCATTATAAAAAACTCAGCTGAGTTTGGGACACCTTTGCAAGTTGTTTGCTTAAATTTGCAATTTTTGCAGAAGCCAGAGACTATCAAATTCTACCTCAAACGTTTTGTCAAGCATTAATCACCATCTTTCCTAAACAAAACAAGGACTTATTACAATGTGCATTATACAGACCAATTTCACTTCTGAATAATGATGTTAAGATATTCTCAAAAATCATGGCTAGAAGGATGGAGAAAGTGCTGCCTTCGGTAATATCACAAGATCAAACTGGATTTATTAAAGGTCGACACTTAGCTTCCAATCTTCGACGCTTGTTTAATGTAATATATTCACCAGCAAAGTCAAACACCCCAGAGATAATATTATTGTTGGATGCAGAAAAAGCATTTGACATGATTGAATGGAACTACCTTTTCACTACATTAGAGAAATTTGGGTTTGGGCCGAATATTTGTTCATGGATCAAACTACTGTATACCAATTCAGAAGCTTCAGTTTGTATTAACAACATCTGTTCAGACTACTTTAAAATTGAACGTGGTACCAGACAAGGATGCCCCTTTGTCACCACTGCTCTTTGTAATCGCCATTGAGCCACTGGCAGTTCACTGTCGAAATGCTTATGAGATAAAGGGGATTATAAGAGAAAGACTGGAACAGAAAATTTCTCTACATGCAGATGATATGGTACTGTATATATCAGATCCACAAAAAACTGTGCCTGCAGTCTTAAAAGCACTCACAGAATGTCAAAAGATCTCTGGTCTCAGAATTAATCTGAATAAAATTGTGCTCTTTCCAGTGAATTCTCAAGCATACAATATTAGATCTGCGGTGGGTTGGCACCCTGCCCAGGATTGGTTCCTGCCTTGTGCCCTGTGTTGGCTGGGATTGGCTCCAGCAGACCCCCGTGACCCTGTATTCGGATTCAGAGGGTTGGAAAATGGATGGATGGATGGACAATATTAGATTGGACACCTTCCCTTTTATCATTGCAGATCAGTTTAAATACCTAGGAGTAAATATTACAAACAAACATAAAGCTCTTTATCAACCAAATTTTATTTCAAAACATTCCAGTATACATCAATAAATAATTTTTTAAGCAATTAGATTCAACCATAACCTCATTTATTTGTAACTCAAAACATCCACGTATAAAAAGAGCAACCCAACAAAGACCAAAGGAAGAAAGTGGCATGGCTAAACCTAACTTTTAGTTTTGTTACTGGGCAGGAAACATGCAATTTATAAAAACCTGGGCACAAATAGATGAACATACATAGGCTTGGTCCACAATAGAAGTAAAATCCTGCAGTACTTCTTTATATTCCCTGCTTTGTGCCCCAATAAATGCAAGTTATCACCAATATACTAATAACCCAATTGTGCTTCACTCACTCAGAATATGGAACCAATGTAGAAATCAGTTTAGGATTGAGAATATTTTATCTGAGGCACCTCTGCATGAGAACCACCTTTTTCAACCCTCGCAAACATATGCAGTTTTTAATATCTGGAAAAGTTTTCGAATTAAATCACTTAGAGACCTTTTTATAGACAACATCTTTGCATCCTATGAACAATTACATTCCAAATGTAACTTTCCAGCAACATATTTCTTTAACTATTTTCAAATTAGAAACTTTGTTAAACAGAACCTACCTGATTTTCCTCATCTCGCACCTTCCTCCATGCTGAAAAACATATTGCTCAGTTTCGAGGTAGCAATGCAGAGAATTCACTCGAGCTCCATATGTGCAAAGCATACAATTATTCAACTCAAAATTATATATCGAGCACATCTGTCTCGCTTAAAACTGTCCAAAATGTTTCCAGGGCAAGATCCAACCTGCGAATGCTGCAATCAAGTTCTGGCCTCACTGGGTCACATGTTTTGGGCCTGCACTAAATTAACATCATTCTGGACAAAAATTTTTGAGTGCCTTTCAGACTGCCTTGGTGTCACAATCCCTCCTAACCCATCAACAGCTGTGTTTGGTGTTCTTCCAGATGGGCTTAAAGCGGAGAAGGACAAACAAACTGTGATTGCCTTCACTACACTATTGGCACGCAGACTTATTTTGCTAAACTGGAAGAATCCTAACTCTCCTCTTTTAAGTCAGTGGGTAACTGATGTTTTATACTGTTTGAAATTGGAAAAAATCAAATTCTCATTTAGAGGATCTGTGCAGAACTTTTTCAAAACCTAATCTATAATATTTTAGAATAAGCACTTAAAGCACTGAGGAAGTAATTCTCTTCACATTTCTTTTACTTCTCCATTTATCTTTACCCGCCTATTAAACTCATCAATTTATACATATTTACTGTACAAGCTTTAAGTTTTACTCAGTTGGCCATGCTTTCTTTCTCAGTTGTGGGGGTTGATTTGTTTTCAATCCTATTTTTTGTAAAAATGGACCTATTTGTATGGCTACAACAACGACTACAATAAAATCAATAAAATTGAAATAAATAAATAAATTTGCAATTTTATTTTATTTGCTTCAATTTGCAATTTACTTTAATTGCTGCAGAACATCTTAAGGTTGAAACCTGTTAGTTGTTTACTTTTTTCAGTTTTTACTAACCTAAACTTTAAATTTAAACCTCTGGCAGTTAACTGCTTACCTTTTCACTATTTGAAGTCATTCATTGCATTTCAACTGATTAAATTTAAAGAAAAACTGAGATGTTCTAAAACTTTTGACTGATAGTGTATGTGGCTGCAGTGTGAGTGAGGTCTGCTTTTAGTTACCATCCAGGATTGGTTCCTGCTTTGTGCTCAGTGTCACTGGGATAGGCTCCAGCTCCCCATGACACTGAACTTAATATTTGGCTTAGACAATGGATAGACAGGTGACCATTCTGTTTCTCAAGCTCCACTGCTAAGCTAGAAGCTAGATTGTTCTTATACTGTATTACATTGAAAAAATAAAATTTTATAGTTTTGAGATTTTGAATTTGTAGAATGAGGGTAGAAACACGTTGTTTTAGATTTTAAAATGCATTAACAGTAGGAATCTTAATTTTGTTAAGATTAAGTTTTAACATGAATACTATCAGCCACACATATCTATCAAGGATGAAGCTGAAAAGCGCAGATGCACTGAATGAAAGTAAACAAAACAAACTGGCTGATGTTTGTTTTTCCAAATATTGAACTCAATAAACAACTGAATATTTTAATGAAACGAGAAATCAAAATCAAAACAAGAGCATGCAATCCACTCGTAATGTTCACTTTAATCGTGTTTCTTCCTTCCCATTTCGGTATGCCACGTATTGAACTTGGAATTTATCTCCTTAAAATAGCCCAGAAGCAGATCAATTAAAATAGAGAGCAGTGTCATGCCATTTGTATTAGTATGCAATAGTCAAATGCAAAAATACTAGATACCAGCTTACACGTTACATTTCAAGGTGGGAGATCTCTACACAGGTTGTAGCTTTATAATACATTTCCAGTCACCTTGTTTTGCAACTAGAAATGTTACTGTGCTCTGGACAGGAGATAATAATGACCCTATAAATCTTAAGCATAAACATACTGATTATTGTGCAACGTCACTGCAGTTTCAGTTTTCATACTATAATGGGACTCACAAGTTGACTCTGCCAGGGAGAAGTCAAGCATAGTAATACCTTGCATTATAATCATGCAAATAAGCAGCTTCATAGCTAGTGGCAGGTGTATCTATAAAAATGGAAAGGCTGCAAAGATGCAAACAGAATTCTGTCTAGTGCAGCACCAGCCAAAAGTCCATTTAAGGATAGCAAGCCACCTAAAACAGTTATGTAAAGAGTGAAAGGGTCCATTCTGACTCTCAGCACTGGCACTACCTTGGTGTCAGGAAAGGAACAAAGATATGATCTATTGTCCGATTTAGCAAGGTGCCACAAAGACCTGCAATTAACCTGTTTGGCACTTTTGAGGAGTTGCTGAAGTGTCTCAAGGCTGAGATGTAGGATCTGGGGTCAGAATTTGCTCCACTTTTTGTGTGGATGCATCTTTCCATTGTGAGAGACAGCCGGCAGCTGAGCCCAGCTGGAACGCCCCTGAAATGGAAGGATGGGAGAAGGCTGCTACTTGTGGACACTGAATTCCCCCAAAACGCTAGATATTAGTTCCCCTGGAGTGCAGTGGTGCCCCGGATTCCCACAGAGCATCCTGGGACTTGGAATTCAGTTTATCAGCCCTGTTGGGTGCTGTGTGTGCCACCAGGGAGTGCTGTGAAAGGACCTGGGGAGTCATGCTTTCCTTATAGCCCAGAAGTACTTCCGGGCTGATTAAAGAATTTGAGTTCTTCATCTGACCCAGAAGTGCTGGCAAGTCATATGGACAGAAAAACTTCCAGGCTGGGCACTATTTAAAGGACTGCTGAAGATCTAGCAAGTGAGCCAGAGTTAGGTAGAGGTGGATGAAGCTTGCTGGGAGGTGTGGAGGAGAAAAAGAGAGAAGAATATTGGTCTTATTGGGTTTATTTGATTGTCTATGATGGTTTTGCTGCTGGGAGAGCACTGACAAAAGAATAAAAGCAACTTCTTAGTGCTTTTACCTAGTGTCCTGCGTGTCTGTCTGTTGGTTTTAAGAGACAACAGCGCCCACACCATGCAAAACTCAGGATTTATTAAAAGAAAATTTGGAATGAGAATGTGCATATATTTATGACAACTATCACTAATATGTATACAATATTTCAGAGAACTGGTAGATGAAGACACCTTTGATCAAGTAGGAAAATTAAGCCAAACCAGCTAAATGATGACTCACTTGCATAGTAATTCATATTAGTGATCTGCTATTATGTGCATTAAAGTGATGAATATGATGTAGAGACTATATTTTAGTTGCCTTTTAATTACGTTAATGCTGTGTATTGGAACTGAAGAGCTTTTCTGGTTTTTCAAGAGTTTATACAGGCTACCTGTTGTCACTTTTTAGGGAACTGGCCAACAGATCAGGAATATTTCAGCCAAACTTCAGCTGCATCACACTGTGCTTGAAGGCATTAACCAATCAATGAGACACTGCATTCAATTTTCATATGGATTGGCTGTACATACACAAAACATAACAAGTTCTTGCCAACATAAAAGGCAACTTGCAGTAGTCTCAATTTTCTAACATAATCAACTTCAACTAATTGGAGAAATTTACTGCACTTGTATTGGAATAACTAGAGGTGTGGGAATCTTAATTCACAAAACAATTTAATTTGTAGTATCAGATGTAGTATCAGTTCCTGAATGGCTACAACATGTGATGGTTAGGTTTAATTTATTTAATTGTAAAGTGATTTTGAGAAATATTTATCCACCCAATGTGGATGATGGAGACTTCATCCAAAATGTGTTTGCATCCATTCTTATCTTGAACACTCACAAAATTATAATGGCTGGAGGCACTAATTGTGTTTTAAATCCAGACCTGGACAGGTCTTCAGCTACAGGGGTGACAACATCTAACATTGCCAAAATAATCACACAGTTTTTAATTCATCATAACTTATCAGACTCATTGAGATTACTAAATTCATACTTAAGAGTATATTCCTTCTTCTCACCAGTACATCATTGTTACTCAAGAATTGATTATTTCTTTATTGATAACAATCTCTTGTCCACGATCAAATCTGGCAAATACTATGCTATTGTTAACTCTGACCATGCCCCTCTGATCATGGAGCTCACATCACTATGCCCCACAACTCATTTCACAGCTGGTGTCTTAACCCCCTGTTAATAGCAGATGAGAACTTTACAGAATTTATATCCAAGAAAATTCACTTTTTTAGAGACAAATGCATCATATGAGGTTTCTGCATGAATACTCTGGGAAACTCTGAAGGCATTTTTAAAAAGACAGATTATCTCATATCTTTCCCACAAAAATAAATTAGAAACCAAGAACATCATTACTATGAACACAAAGAGAATGCTAACAAGATCTTAGCACAACTAATCCATAAGCAAGAAGTTTGCAATGTAATATCAGTAATCACAAACACAGACAGAGATAGAATAATTGGCCATTAAAATATAATTCACACATTTACAGACTACTGTATATCCTTATATTCTACTTAATTTAAATAACACAAGATACATCCTAAAGCTTTTTTTTTATATATTATGGATACCACAGCTAGATACAGTGCAGAGGAACTGGATAAAGCTCTGACACTATCAGAATTACAAGAGACTATAAACTCACTTCATAGTGGGAAAGCACCAGGTCCTGATTGCTAGCCTGCTTAACTTTATAAAAAATTCTGTTAAATTAGCTCCTCTCTTTATTAGCAACAGCTATATAAACCAGATACTAAAAAATCTACCTCAAACTTTTTGCCAAGCATTAATTATCATTTTTCCTAATGAAAATAAGAACTTATTACAATGTGCATCATACATACCAATCTCACTTCTGAATAATGATGTTAATCATTTTTCAGTCAATCAATCATAACCTCATTTATTTGGAATTCGAAAAACCCATGCATTCAAAAGGCGACCCTAATTTTCAATTTCATTACTGGTCAGAAAACATACAAGCTAAAAAAACCTGGACACTGACACAAATATATGAACACACACTAGCTTGGTCTGCAATAGAAATTAAATCCTGTAGTACTTATTTATATTCCTTGCTTTGTACTCTAGTAAATACAATTGTCAATATACTAACAACCCAATTGTCCTTAATTCACTCAGAATATGGAACCAATGTAGGAAGCACTTTAATTTAGAGAATATTTTATCTGTGGCACCTATACATGATAACCACCTTTTCAACCTTACACAGTTTTTAATGTTTGGGAAAAAAAAATCCATTCAAATAAATCATTTAGAGATTTGTAAATAAATAATGTCTTTACATTCTATGATCCATACACTCCAAATTTAGAGCCATCAACAAAATTTTTCCACTATCTCCAAATTAGAAACTTTGCTAAGCGAAATATGCACAATTTTCTTCACCTCACACCTATTTCTATTCCAGAAGAGATACTGATCAGTCTTGGGTAGTCTGACAGCATTTCTATAGTATACAGTATAAAAACATTTTAAAGTCCCTTCCTTTTAAACATCCCAGATTATAGTGGGCAAAGGATGTCTTACTCAATATTTCAGAAACGGATTGGAAGGCAGCCACACATAGAATTCACTCTAGCTTTATAAGTGCAAAGCATTCAATTATTCAACTTAAAATCTTTTATCGATCACATCTATCTCGCTTATAATTGTCCAAAATGTTTTCAGGGCAAGACCTAACCTAAAAATGTTGCAGTCGAGCTCCAGCTTCACTAGGCCACATGTTTTGGGCATGTACCAAATGAACATTTTTCTGAACAAAATTTTTTAAATTACTATAAGAAAGCCTTGTAGTCACAATCACTCCTAACCCATTAACAGCTGTGTTTGGTGTACTCCCAGATGAACTTAAAGTGGAGAAGGACAAACAAACTATAATTGCCTTTACTTCACTACTAGCACATAGACATGTGTTGCTCAACTGGAAGAATCCTAACCCAGTGGGTAACTGATGTTATATACCTATTTGAAATTGGAAAAGATCAATTCTCACTTACAGAATCTGTTCAAAGCTTTTTAAAACCTGGCAGGACCTAATCGATAATATTTTAGAATAAGCTTTTACTGTGTATTGGGGGAAAAGACTCCTTTCTCTCTTTACTACTATCAATAGGTTTACTCAGGCTGTTAAAAAGAACATGACAAACACTGTGGCTCAGTAGCCTTGATAAACCCATGATTATTTATTTTTATGCAAAGTAGGCTTGGCAATCATAATGCTGCTGTATACATGTGTGGCTTATTGGCAAAGTAAATGGCTGAACCCACAGTTTATCAATTGTGCTGTACTATTCATTGTAACAGCAATCCTACAATTGCTGTACCAGGTGATAATGGCCTTTCACTCAAAAACTGGTACCTTACACATTTCCACAACCTGCAGAACAGAATAGAGAGGTTTGATAATGCCGCCCATCCTCATGCATGCTCATTTGATTAGTGTAGCATACACTCTTGAAATAAGGGTGTTTATTTATACACTTGGCAGCAGAACACCCTAGGCCTCAGTTCGATGATCGACTTTGTAGTTGTGTCGTTGGACCTGCGACCACATGTCTTGGAAACTCAGGTAAAGAGCGGGGCGGAGCTGTCAACTGATCCCCACCTGGTGGTGAGTTGGCTTCAATGGTGGGGGAGGATGCCGGTCAGGCCTGGTAGGCTGGTAGGCCCAAACGTGCTATGAGGGTCTGCTGGGAAAGTCTGGCAAAGTCCCCTGTCAGAAGTAACTTCAACTCTCACCTCCGGCAGAACTTCGACCACATCCCGAGGGATGTAGGGACATTGAATCTGAATGGGCCATGTTTCATGCCTTTATTGTTGAAGTGGCTGACCGAAGCTGTGGCTGTAACTTGGTCGCTGCCTGTTGTAGCGGCAATCCCCGAACCCGTTGGTGGATACGGGCGCTGAGGGATGCCATCAAGCTGAAGAAGGAGTCCTACAGGACCCTTTTGTCCTGTGGGACTCTGGAGGCAGCTGATAGGTACCGGCAGGCCAAGCGGAATGCGGATTTGGTAGCTGCAGAGGCAAAAACTCAGGTATGGGAGGAGTTTGGGAAGGCCATGGAGAACGACTTTCGGATGGCTTCAAGAAGATTCTGGTCCACCATCCAGCGTCTCAGGAGGGGAAAGCAGGTCAGTGTCAGCACTGTATATGGTGCGATGTTGACTTCGACTCGGGATGTTTTGGGTCGGTGGGGGGAGTACTTCAAAGACCTCCTCAATCCCACTAACATGCCTTCAAATGAGAAAGCAGAGCCTGGGGACTCGGAGGTGGGCTCCCCCATATCTGTGACTGCGGTCACTGAGGTGGTCAATAAACTCCTTGTTGGCAGGGCCCTGGGGGTGGATGAGATACGTCCGGAGTTCCTCAAGGCTCTGGATGTTGTAGAACTGTCTTGGCCATCGCATGGATATCAAGGACAGTGCCTCTGGATTGGCAGACTGGGGTGGTGGTCCCCCTCTTTAAGAAGGGAGACCAGAGGGTGTGTTCCAACTACAGAAGGATCACACTTCTCAGCCTCCCTGGGAGTCTATTCAGGGGTCCTGGAGAGGAGGGTCGGTCAGGTAGTCGAACCTCGGATTCAGGAGGAACAGTTTGTTTATCGTCATGGTCGCGGAACAGTGGACCAGCTCTACACTGTTAGCAGGGTCCTGGAGGGTGTATGGGAGTTTGCCCAACCAGTCTACATGTGTTTTGTGGACTTGGAAAAGGCGTTCGACTGTGTTCCTCGAAGAATCCTGTGGGGCATACTCCGAGAGTATGGGGTACCGGACCCCCTGATAAAGGCTGTTCGATCCCTGTACGATTGTTGTCAGAGCTTGGTCCACATTGCCGGCAGTAAGTCAAACCTGTTTCCAGTGAGAGTTGGACTCCACCAGGGAGTTCCTTGTCACCGATTCTGTTCTTAAATTTTATGGACAGAATTTCTAGGCGCAGCCAGGGTGTCGAGGGGGTCCAGTTTGGTGGACTCAGGATTGGGTCACTGCTTTTTGCAGATGATGCTGTCCTGTTTGCTTCATCAGGCCATGATCTTCAGCTCTCTCTGGATCGGTTTACAGCTGAGTGTGAAGCGGCTGGGATGGGAATGCTCCTCAGCTGGAAAAGGGTGGAGTGCCCTGTCAGGGTTGGGAGTGAGATCCTGCCCCAAGTGGAGGACTTCAAATATCTCGGGGTCTTGTTCACGAGTGAGGGAAGAATGGCGCATGAGATTGACAGGCGGATTGGTGCGGCATCCGCAATGATGCGGGCTCTGCATTGGTCTGCCATGGTGAAAAAGAAGCTGAGCCATAAGGCAAAGCTCTCAATTTACCAGTTGATCTATGTTCCTACTCTCATCTATGGTCATGAGCTATGGGTAGTGACCGAAAGAATGAGATTGCGAATACAAGCGGCTGAAATTAGTTTCATCTGCAGGGTGTCTGGGCTTTCCCTTAAAGATAGGATGAGAACTTCAGTCATCCGGGAGGGCCTCACAGTAGTGCCGCTGCTTCTCTGCATTGAGAGGAGTCACATGAGGTGGCTCAGGAATCTGATCAGGATGCCTCCTGGACGCCTCCCTGGTGAGGTGTTCCGTGCACGTCTAACCGGGAGGAAGCCCCGGGGAAGACCCTGGACACGCTGGAGGGACTATGTCTCTTGGCTGGCCTGGGAACGCCTTGGGATTCCCCCAGAAGAGCTAGAAAAAGTGGTCAGGGAGAGGGAAGTCTGGGTATCTTTGCTTAAGCTGCTGCCCCCATGACCCGATCTTGAATAAGCAGAAGAGGATGGATGGATGGACACTCTTGAAATACAGGTGACAGTGTCTTGATGCATCAGGAGTGAGGATGCTCAAAAGCCAATGAAGTTCTTCAGCATTGTGATTGAATATATATGAGATTCATTAGTATAGTCCATATGTGGTTGCTTTATGGTGACAACCAACTGGAGTTCTAGGCACATTCATGTATGTATGTTTAGAAAATGATTGTGATTTATTAAGGTAAACTGAGGAGAAATGTGTGTATGCCAGGTTTTTATAAATTGTATTTGTTTGTGATGTACACATTTTTTCACACTTAAATCCATGGAAAGTTGTGTAAATGAGACACCTCGGGCCTCATGTATAAACGGTGCGTATGCACAAAAATGTTGCGTAAGAACGTTCCCACGTTCAAATCGCGATGTATAAAACCTAAACTTGCCGTAAAGCCACGCACATTTCCATGGTAGCTCACACCCTGTTGTACGCAAGTTCTGCGCTCGGTTTTGCAAACTGGCAGCACCCATCGTCAAAGCAGTGCTACTGTTCCTGTGTGGTTTTCCTTCTTTTTTATATGCACATCCCTGATGTGGCTTTATAAAGACACTGAAATTAAGTGCATATTGTTTATTAGTTTAATGCATCTGATTGTAATTAACCTGTAACAATATAATGGTCCACAGAATGGTCAAACTATTCCAAATACCATAGCTGCCTTAGCATTGTTACTCTCACTGCACCTCTTTCTTCTTCTTCTTTCAGCTGCTCCCTTTTTCCATAATACTCTCACTGCACCACTTGGAGTATTTATATAATTGTATCTGAGTGTGAATCACAGCTGTACAACAGCTGATCGGAAAGAGAATTATCGGTATTTGGCATTAAGCACACACTGCCTCAGCCTTGCTGTCTATTGAACTGTTGTCATACGGCAAACGCTTCAGAGCCTTTCCTCGCGGTTCAGAAACAGTTTCATCCCAAGAACTCCAAATGCATTCAATCAGTACATCAAGTGCTCCAAGAAGAACTGTTTGTACTTATAAGTACAATTACTTCACTGTAAACTTGCGATACAGTTATAATATTGCACAACCTGAGCCACTTTATAAAGTGTGTATTTACATATGATGACGATATCATTTTTAAGATGAAATGCAGCAAAATATGTTTGTTGTATTATACAGATAAAACTTTAACTTCATTTAAATAATCTATATTGTTAATAATTAAACATGTGAGGATACTGTGCCACAGCATCCGTTCACGGATTGTTCCTGCCTCGCGGTGAATATTTGCTTGGGCTGGCGCAACACTGGATGGATAGATAGATAGATAGATAGATAGATAGATAGATAGATAGATAGATAGATAGATAGATTAAACACGTATACTGAAGATATTTCAATGTTCCTTAAATGTTTTGAAGAATTGGCATTCTAAGCTTACAGATAAGCTTAACGTCTATTACAGAGCTGATTGTGTGTCGATTGGGTATTTGGAGTAATGAAAGTAAGGACAGGAATTGGAGGTTAGTATGTTTGAAAGAGACAGTACTGCTACAATAAAGTATTTTTCTTGCGTGAGACATGAACAATCACTGCGGCACTGTGTACCCATGTTTAATGACATGCTTTAACTCCTATCATCATGAAAATATCACATACACATCTCAGTATTTTAGTTATTCTGAGAGCTGTAATATCACAAATGTAATGGCTTCTGTGTCCTGTGAGGAAGAGAAAGCCCGGAAGCACGTAGAAGATCAAATACAAAACAAAGCATTTAACATGCTACTTTAGTTACGATGGAATTTGAGAAACTAATAAATTAAAAAATTTTAAGATGAAGTTTATGATGTTCTACTTTAATGACAAAATAAACTACGTGATTAAAGTGGAAATTTTGAGATTAAAATTGACATTTCATGCTTTTTTCCCACTGTGTGCCTTTTTTTTTCTCTGTACCCTAATAAGCTTTCATATGACACTCAGATGGTGGGCTACGACTCACCTTTTCACAGTGACTTTGATATCTGACAACTTCATTTTTATTTCGGGCACTGTGCGACTTTGTGAACTTGAGCTTTCGAGTTTCTCCGACACGCTATGTCACTCGATTAACTTCCTTTTGTTGTTTATACCACTGTTTAAACCAACAAATACTATGGTTTCCTTGCCTCTACTTGGTATTCACTGAAATTCTATTTTCCCTCGTGCTTTTGCCATTGCCTCTTCACAGAAAACTGAGCTTAGGGGCTATTTATATTGATTTGCATATTCAAAGAAGCGTAATTATCCATCTGCTAAGGTTAATTATTTTAATGAAATACCCCTTTCAGCTTTCAAGGTGCATTATGATGTACCATCTGTAAAATAATGCCATCTTTTGCACTAAACGAAGGATATTATTAAATGATGGGTACTTTTTGTTATCCAAAACAGGTTAAAACATTTGACTTGATAAACAATGCTAATATATATTTTAATAATATTTAAGTTTAATGAATATACTGCATATAAACTTCTCATAACATATAAATTCCACTCTAAACATATACTGAGCCTGACCAATTACACATGAGCTTTGAGGTGCTTTATATTATTGGATGATAGTTTATTCAGTCATTTGAGGATAGGGCAATGTGAAAAGTACATTAGTCTATTAACACCCTTGTTTACCCTAAAAATGGGGGTATTCCCCCTAATCTGGCTTGCATGCAACCAAACCATTAGTATGCTATGTTAACACATTTTGGTTATCAGTTAGAAAAATTGTTTCATTTTCTCTCAATTTGTACAGTTCTGCTGTCATAATTAGCAACAGTGTCAACAATTATTAGTTGATTATTAAATATGCAGAATTACGTAAAGAAAATGAGAATTGATTATGTAACTACATTCTAGTGGGTACCATACAACAAGGAGGCAGGAGTTCATGTCCCAGGCTCTCCCTATGTGGAGCTTCCATTTTCTCACCACATCTTCAAGGGTTTCCTTTGGGTGCTGCAGTTTCCTTTCACAGTCCAAAGACATGCAAGGTAGGTACAGTAAATTGAATATCCTAAATTAACTCTAAGTGTGTGTCTGTGTGAGTGTATTCACAATGCAATGGACTGGCAACCTGTCCAGTGATTGTTCCTGTGACCCTACTGAGGGCATAGTGGGTTTGAAAATGGATGGATGGGTACTCTGAAGTAACATAGCTTTTCAAAATTTATTTTCTTTAAATATTGTGTCTATTAGACACAGTGCTACTTTGAGGAAACAATGGAATGTCAAGAATACAGTATTTATGCAAATTACTTCAAAGTAAAACCATTATTTTATATATCAATCAATGTTAATTCTTGTTAAGAATTTTTTTCTCAAAGAAAGTCTATTCCTAGATGTAGTATAAGTCACACAATATTATAATTAGATTAATTGCAGATAGTGGTGAAAATGTAAGCTGTACTTTACTCAAGTCGTCTCAGCTTATACTTTATCTGAGTAAAACCAGTGAGCTACTGCACATGCTTAAATGTAATCCTTACTGTACAAGTTAAGACTTCACTTGAACCCTGAAGTTCAGGACTGGAAGCTTGAGATTTGCATAAGTAGGATTTACTACCATCTCATTACATGAGTATGAAAAAACATTTGATGATGGAACATCAGAGGTTTATAACATAGGCTTGGATGAGTTTTAAGCCTGTAAAGTCCAGATCCCTGGTACTGAAGAGAAACAAGGAGGCTGATGGGTTCTCTTTCTCTCTGGGAGGCATCTAGATTCCATCAATTACTTAAAAACCCATTAAGAGTTTTAGAAAGACATTCAAGTGCATTCTGAAGGATACTGCATCCATCAAGGTCACAAACCAGGAGCTGGAGGCATGGCTGACAGCAGCAGTTAAGTTGTGTTGAATTTAAATCCTGGACATACCAGCATGTAATTTTGCCCATAATTTTTTGTCTCTTGCTCATGTATGAGTTTCCACTATCCAGTGATGAGGGTTTTAACAGAAGGATCAATCCTCGCTTCTACAGGTGGGTAGGCCTGCCATAGAGCCTGAGGAGCAGAGCACTGTATGGGAATAAGAACAAGCTGAGACTCCTGATCAGTGCCTTGGGTGAAGAAGTTATGGTTACCCATGTGAGAGAGGTACTACAGTTCAGAAAAGTCCAGTGACCTGTAAGTCTCCCAGGCCAACATTAATATAAGGTCTAGGAGGATATGGAGGGTACAAGCTTAAATAGACTATGCAGAGTAACAGCTACATCATAGTGTGCTGGTGTGGTCAATGGCTGTGGGCTGAGCACGGTTAGGGTATGTCCCAGTACCCTGTTATAATAAGCCCAGGTTAAAGATATGTTCCAACTGATTCAAAAGAAGGTGAGAGCCAAAGGTGAAAAACTGCACATAAATTAGATGTTGGGGATGGTGTAGCATGGTGGTGGTGGCATTATGCCTTGGGGGTTGGTTCTCAGCAGCAGGGACAGGGAGACTGATCAGAATTGAGGGAAGGATGAATGCAACCAAATACGGAGAGGTTCTTAAAGAAAGCCTGCTCCAGAGTTCACGCAACCTCAGACTTTGGCAACGGTTAACTTTCATCACAACAATGACCCGAATAATACAGTCAAGTGAAGACTAGAGTGTGTTTGAGACTAGTCTCTGAATGTCTTTGAATGGCCCCAAAAGAGCTCCAACTGAAACTCCACAGAACATATGAAGATACTTGGATATGGCAGTTTACAGTTGCTTTGAGTTTAATCTAATACAACTTGAGAGGATCTACCAGGAAGAATGGGATAAACTCCCCAAATTCATCCGTGAAAAGCTTGCAGAGAATTGTCCAAAAAGACTTGAAGCTGTTATTGCTTCTACAAAATAATGAATACTCAAAAGGATGAGAGACATTCATTTTTGAATTTTAAATTAATTGGAAACCTTTTGGAAAACTTTTTCACTTTGTCATTGGGTTATTTAGTGTAGAGTGCATGGGCAAACATAGCAAATGTATCATTTAAAATTAAATCTGCAACACAAAGTGTGCAGAAAATAAAAGGGTCTTTCTGAATCCACTGTGTAATAGTATATGTATCACAAGGTGGGTTTTCCAAAAGACTGGAGGCCAAATAAAGCAGACCCAAGGTGTATCACTGGAAGAGCTACTCTATATTAGCCTGTCTTAGGATAGGGACATGTATGTCTTATTGTTTTACTTAAGCAAGCAGGTGCCCCCAGTCATAAATGAACATGAATGTACAATTGATTAAACTCATCTCCTCTCTTTCATGTATTTACATAAGCAATGCCTGTGACAAGAAGCTAATGCAATCTTAACACTTCTTCATTTGAATTTTGAAATGCACTCTGGTCGTACAACATTGCTTATCTCTTATTATTTTTCTTACTATTACTACTAGCCCAGTCAATTACTGTGGTAGTTGTCATGTTCATTTTCTATCGGCCGAGGATTTTTAGTCTGTGGGGTTTGCCTCCAAGGGGGTGTGCCAAGTAGTAGTGACCTGCAATGAACAAACAAGCTAGTTCTTTTGTACATGCCTGAACTAACGTACTGGTACAATGACATTTAGGAACAAATCTTTTTGAGGCATGCTCTGTGCGTGCTACATTTTATATTACACTCCGCTACAATCTGGAGCCACCATCTTAACTAGCGATGGGCTGCTTGATACTGACGTGCCAATATCGTTGTGGACTTTCGAGTCACTGGTGTTCAATTTGCCACTTTGAGACATGTTTTAAATGCGTCTGTCACATGATTTTGAGGCGCGCTAGCTCCATGACGTCATTGACATCACCACAGTCAGCATTTTATTTGGTCAACAGATCAAAAGTCAGGATGTGCTCATGGCTGCAGTAACGTCTGATGGTATATACATTAATCTGGACAAATAAGTACTGCTTAAAGTTGTGACAGTTCTAGTGCACCATGCTGGGAAATCAGTTCAGACCATTGCTGTCCTGGATGATGGGTCAAAGAGGACCATTATCATGACTTTGGCAGTTAGTACATTAAAGTTACTACAAAGCCCAGAAGAAATGACTTTAAGAACAGTCTGTCAGCACATTATCTGGGTTCTGGGAAGTAAAGTAAACTTTGAAGTTTCCTCAGTGGATGAACCCAACAAAAAGTTTGCAATTCAGCAGGCTTTCACTGCCAACAGTCTGTGATTGTCAGAATGCTCATATCCTATTCATGAGCTAAAGAAGCGCTACTTGCATCTCTGAGATTTACCTTTGCTTAAAATGGATCGGTATATCTTCTGTTTCTAATAGGCTCAGATTTTCCCCTTCTGATGGTGCCAATTCAGCCAGCAAATTTTGGCCCACTGTTTGACTGTTTTGGCCACTTTACAGTGTTGATTGGCCAAGGGATGGAAAAACGCTGGGGGATTATATTAAAATGCATGACTACTTGTTGTGTTCATTTAGATTTAATTGAAAATTTAGATACAGATGCATTCCTTATGGCTTTCCATAGTTTGTGTCAAGAAGAGGTCAGCCTGCTGAACTTTTATCAGACAGAGGTACAAATTTCCGAGGATGAGAAGCTGAGTTAAGAGAAGCTGTTGCAGCCATGGTACTCTCATTGCAGGAACAACTCGCTAAACAGCAAGTAAAATTTCAGTTTAACCCACCAAGCAGTCCACATTTTGGGGGGACCTGGGAATGGGAAATTCAGTCAATGAAATGTGCTCTACGAGTTGTTTTTGGAAACAACATTGTAACTCAGACTCTATTAGATACTGTTCTTATAGAAGTTGAGGGTATCCTAAACTCCAGTCCCCTTGGTTATGTATCCTCAGACATAGTGGATCCAGACCCAATAACTCCAAATATGTTGGTCATGGGGTGGTGAAACACTTCACTGCCACAGGTAGTTTACTCTCAAGATGACTTTTTGGGGTGATGGCAATGGCACTACAGTCAGATTTTAGCCGATCACGTCTAGAGTAATTTCAGCAAACATTACTTACCTGGATTTCAGATCTGTTAGAAATGGCAAGCTAACTGTGATGAGTTTAAGACTGGAGTGGTAGTTTTGATTATGGATGCACAGCTCCAAGACCATCATGGCAAAGTGGTAGAATATTTAAAACTTACCCAGGTCCTGATGGTCACATACTCATGGTGAAGAGTCAGGTAAAAGGTCAAGTAAGGCTAGTAAGGCTTCCAGCTCCTGAAGATGGTGAAGACGCTGGCAAACACGAATTGCAAAGACTTCCTTCTTGAACTACAAATTTGTGTTCCAAACTTGTGGACAGCTTTCTCAAAAAGTCCTCTGCTAGGAAAATGGTGACCTCTAACAGTAGACCTTTGGGATGACTTTTCAAATTTTTTCTTTACTTACTTCCAGGTTACAATTCAAATTTTTTTCTGCCTTTCCATTTCCTGTTTTACTTTTTGCATGTTGTTTTCTTTTCTCCAATATCACCCATACCATTAATGCTGTGTGGCACTGTGGTAAAGTAATTTCTATTAAATATGGTTTAAAGAGGTTCAATGTGTTTGTTAAACTTAGTTGTGGTGATGTGTTATATTTTATGCTTGTTTGCAACACAGCAACTTAGCTTGTCTATTTACTTTGTTTCCAGACCCCGGCAAAAGGGATTAAAGACTTTTCTTAGTTCAAGCTTTGGAGTGATGTATTACCTATATACCACCTGAAAGGGAGAGTTTATAGCAGTAAACATTACACAGCTGAGGAGATAGTAGCAGCCAGACATCTGATCTTGTCTCCTGCCTTTAAGGCTCTATCTCACCGCATTTCCTACACCAGCCTACCATACCAAGGCCAGTCCTCACTTACATATAACATATAATATAATATATCATTGACACTATGTATCAAACAAAGGGGATCACAGCAAGCCACAATCACAATGATGAAATGTCAGCCACTACCTGAATTTTCATTTGAATCTGTCACTGAACTATATCAACAGAAGTGTGTATTGTCAATACTAATTACAAAGTATTACTAGAGGGTTAAGTGTCAAATGTTTGGTATACTTACAACAATGTACAGTGCAAAGGCTTCAGATGTGTCGAGGCTTCACAAAGTGCCCTTTGAATTGTATATGTCAGCTCAGTGCTTTGAACCGTGCACCACATTTCACTCATACTGCACACGTCTGCTCAATGTTTTGAACCACACTTCCCGCTTTATTTCCAATGTGCATGTCAGCTCAGAGCTTTAATGTTTCAAACCGCACTCCACACTTTATTCCTAGTGTGCATGTCTGCTCAGTGTTTCAAACCACACTTCATTCCCATTGAGCATGTCAGTTCAGTGCTTCAGACCACACTCAATGCATCATTTCAATTTCCACTGCGCATATTAACTTATTGCTTTAAACCACTCAGTGTGGAGTGGGGGTCATTTCCACTGTGGATGTCAGCTTACTGGTTCTAAACATGCTGGGTGGAGTCACGAGGATTTTCACTGTGCATGTCAGCTTATGGATTTAACCCACTTCTTCATTTCCACTGCGCATGTCAGCTTGGTGTTTCGAATCCTTATTCATTGAGCTTTGTTTGAACTACGCATGGCATCAACAGGTTTCAAAATCTGCACCGAACTGTCAGGTGAAAATGAATATTTGTTTATCATCAATACATTTTAAATAATTGTGCCTGATAATTATGGTGTAAGGTCGCTATCAAAAATAGCTCATAATAATTTACAATAAATTTACATTTCACGCATGTGAATTATGCTTGTGCTTCTCAGAATTGCACTTGCTTCTGAAAATTACACTTGCGCTACTCAAAATTACGCTTGCTTCTGGAAATTACTCTTGTGCTTATCAAAATTATGCTTCTGAAAATTCCGAGTACAATTATCAAGTCTGAACAAAGTGTAAGGCTCCTGAGGTGGGTGGTTTCCTGGCTCAGAGCAGCGTTCACATACACACATGGGGTTAGAAATTCAGACCTGCCCATGTATTGTTATATGCTTTTTTCATAGTTGGATGTGGGCAGCTTGGAGTTTGTTGCCCCATCCTATCTTGTTTGCCGCTGTGGGGAGATTAATTCGTTCTGCCAAAGCACGTTTTGTTTTCCTCTCGAAATGATCAGTTCATAAAATGCTGTGTAAGCTCCACAATATTAAGTTACTAGCAAAATACCCGCGCTTCGCAGCGGAGAAGTAGTGTCTTAAAGAAGTTATGAAAAAGAAAAGGAAACATTTTAAAAATAACATTAACCAGGTTTCCATCCAAGGAGTTTTTGCGAAAAAATATTTAGCGCTTCAAATTTTAGCTGATGGAAATGCTAATTATCGATAAAATGTTGTACATGTCGACATAATATTTTTCCGTTTAACTTTAGCACATAAATTCCATATCGATACTTCAGATGTCGCGAAAACTACATTGGAAACACTTTTTGTCGGAAAAAAAGGGCTTTAACGCAAATAAATGTGTCGCACATTTTCATCATGTGCAATCAAAACGAGAATGGCGGAGCGGTTCGCATGGTCTGATGAAGAGACTCGTTATTTCTCGTGATGAGACAATGCAGTAGCGGATAGGCTGGGTCTCCTGCTACTAAAAGGGGTACCTGAACTCCCTCCACATCAACTGTAGCCTGGGGGTGTCTCTCAGGATGTCTAAATAATACAAAAACCGCAAAGGTAATTTACTGTGCCAGTCAAAATATTTAATAAACCGTGTGTTTCATTATCTAAACATCTTTTTCTTATTATTAAATGGCAGATGTTTTAGCATATATGAGAAATTCTCTCATTAATATTAACTTTAGTTTTTTTTTGATTGAATGTCGTTATTTTGTATTAATTCAAATTTCAGTTTTAATTAAAAACCTTAAGGGAAGCAGCTTACAGTACTAATTCAGTTGTTATCGCACTGAGAAGGGATGTTGAAAGGTAGGCTCACCTGTACAGATCCGATGCTGCAAACACAGCTGCATCATGAGCACTTCCAGGAGTGCCAACGCAAATGTCTCGTTTCATGCACCTGTCATCAACAAGGGCCTGGAGAACAATAGATGGCCACCCTTTGCGATTAATGTAATCGCGGTAGCCTTCCGGCAGGGGAAGAATAGGCACATGCGTGCCATCCAGCGCACCGTAAATCTGTGGCACAAAATGCACCAAGGAATTGCGGTATGCATTGGCCTCCGCTACAGTCGGAAGTCTGATATAACGCCGCATTAATTTTTCTTTAATAGCGGTGCACACAGCATATACACATCGATGGACGGTAGGTTTACTAACCCGAAAGTTTCTCCAACTACTCTATACTCGGTGCAGGTTGCCAGCTTGTAAAGGGCGATGGCAATCCGCTTTGGGGTTGGAACAGGTGGTCGGTGACAACCTGTGATGGGCGCAACATCAGGACTGATGAATCCACACAACATCTCACACATCGGCCGTGTCATTCTAAAATGTTGCAGCCAGAGATTTTCTGTGAAGTGTCTCTCCACCACCTTCCGTCGTGTTTCCCATACCTGTGGGTTTCGTCGCACTAGGGTACTTTCTTCGAGCTCTAGGGCTATTGGACAAGCAACTGCTTCATTCTGCTGTCGTCTTCGGATATTATGTACAATTCCAATTATTTGTGAAACTGAAATAACAGTAAGCTGGCAAATTTCAAAAAACTGCCTGAATAATCTCTCCATTTCTTTGTTTCTTTGTTTAGTGGAGGGGGTGTAACGTGGAAAACAAAAGGTAGATAATTTGCGACATACACAAAATTATGTATAAAAAACGGCTCAAGGGCAGATTTTTTTTTGCGATACAACAAAACTTATGCAACAGTTCGTTTTGCAGGGCATGACGTCATCACGCACACCATTTAATCGATAAAAAGCCAGTTGGATGGAAACAGGCTGGAGACAGCAAATTTCGCACATTTTTTTAAGTATATTCTGTTTGTCGATAACAAAACGTCGCAAAAAACTGGATGGAAACTTGTTGAATGTCAATGTAATTGTTTTGTCACTGTTATGAGTGTTGCTGTCATCAAGGATTTGATTATCATTATGTCTTTCAATCAGGTTCATATTTGGAGGACTTGTTGTGTTCAAGTTACATTCCGTGTTTGTCAACCGTTGTAAAGATAACAGGTTTCATTCATCGAAGTGTTCACCACCCAAATCGCTAAAGGCAAGGAGGTGCGTATTTTGAACGAAAAAGGAGAAGACAGTGAAGGAGCGGAAAAGTGAGAAGGAAAACTGTTTAAATAAAGAGCTGGGAAGGTGAATGGACAGAAGCAGCCAGTGGTACAGCAAGGAAGACTCAGTAATAAGGACGGTTGGGTGCACGTAGAAGGTGTAACAATAGGATTGTTAAGCCTTATGATAATGTTCCCGCATGGAGGGTTTAGAGAGACGCACCGGGAGAAGTATAGAATAGGGAACCCCGTGTGACTGTTCTGCTGTTCTCCTTCGACAGTTCTGTGGCTCTGCATATTTGTATGCACCTCTTTAAACTTGCATCACTGGTTCCGCACACAATTCGGTCACGTATAAGGGAACTTTTAATCTCCACGAAATTGCATGTGCCTGCTAACACTCTCAGATCTGTGACATAGTCGTCTATATTTTCTCCCCTTGCCTGATTTCTTGAAAAAAATCTGTACCTCTTTACATTTTCAGGTTGTAACGTTCATCAAATTTACGTATCATCAAGCTCATGGTCAACTCATCAGGTCTTACATCACTGGTCAGCGCCTGACACAATTCTCTGCTGCTCTCTCCAATAAGATAAAGGAATAATCTGACTTTAGTGTTTTCCTCTGCCTCCGGCATTGTATGAGGGGCCAAACAGGCCATAAATCATATATTTCTGTGTGTAATCTATTGGTTTACGTGTGAACACTATTGGTTTATGAATATTTACTATCGGTTTGCATGCATACTTAATTGGTTTGCGTGCGTACAATACTGGTTTCATTCATATTGTAGCGACCCATGGTCGAGTCTTGAAGTTTTTAAAGCCGATCTCTGCCGTGCACCTCTCCCAAGCTGTCGGCTAGCGGATTGCCAGCGTTGTGCACGCAGCTGTACCCAGCTCTTTAAGTAACGAGCACTCGTGTCCCATACACCGCACGACTACGAGTGTCTCGGCAGCACGCAGCTGTACCCAGCTTCTTAAGTAACGAGCACTCGTGTCCCATACACCGCACGACTCCGAGTATCTCGGCATTAATTGCTTAGATGAAATCTTAGCAATGAATAACAGCTCTGTCCTGTTGTATCTCTTTATTCACAGATAGCCAGTAAACAAAGCTTGACATTATTGCACTGCCATGGTCAAGGTCATGCACGAAGACACATTTCACATAACCGGTACTTTTTACTAAATAAATAACCCCGGACGGCGATGACCCAAACCCACCCCACTAATTGAACACAAACACAACATTATTTACAAGTTAATAAATTAATAAATACAACAGGAAAAACATTAGAACAATCAGTGAACGTACAACCTTCCCACAATGCATCACTCTGGCAGCGCTGACTGCCGGGTCGCTACATAGCCCCCTCCCAAGAGGGGTTAGTGTCCTCACAACCCTAGTCGTTACATTCAAAGTCTAATAAATATCCCGGTCGGCGATGAACACGCTTTGGCCTGCTTGACTCGCCACTACTCGTGTCAGGTTCAGTCCGGAGACTTTCAATGTCTGTCTCGACACCGAGTGTGGAGGTTGGAGAGCCACTTTGAATTCCAATTCCTTCTGGTGCTGGGGCCAATGGGTGGTATGGTGCTAAACGATCTTTATGTAGCACCACCCGTCTGCCCCTCCAGGCATTCGGACTCGAAAAACAACTTCCGAAATCATGTCCAGAATTTCTCCCAGTCCCTGCCAATGGTGTGTCAGTTTTGGGGACAACCCCCATTTCCTTTGTGGGCAAAAGACCCACACTTTGTCCCCTTGCTTGAAAGTTGGACCATGAGCCCGAATGTCATATGCCCGTTTCTGATGGGCTCCAGCTCCCGCTAGGGCCTCCCTGGCCAGTTGATGCACGGTGTCCAGCCGCTCTTTTAATCGTCGGAAATAGTCCGTTTCGTGACCGCCAACAAGCTCAGGCTCAGGGGGCGAGCCAAACACCAAGTCCACCGGCGTGCGCATCTCTCTTCCGAACATCAGCCCTGCCGGTGTGCACTGACTCGATTCCTGAACGGCCGTCCTATACGCCCACAAGACCAGAGGCAAATGTTGATCCCAGTCTCTCTGGTGTTGACTAGTGAGGATGCAAGTTGGGTGCGGTTAAACCGTTCGACCAGTCCATCGCTTTGAGGGTGAAGGGAGTGGTTGGTCTTCTTCACCCCAGCCGCTGACACACCTCTTTAAACAAACGGCTCTCGAAGTTCCGCCCTTGATCGCTGTGCAGTTCATTCGCACCTCAATCGAAAGTGAACATCTCATCCAGCAATTTTTGAGCGGCTGTGGAGGCACTTTGATCTGGAATGGCATATGCCTCCGGCCATTTAGTAAAGTAGTCCATCGCCACCAAAACAAAACGATTTCCGGCCTCGGTGATAGGGAAAGGACCCAGTACATCTACCCCAATCCTCTCCATGGGAGCCCCGACAAGATACTGTTGTAGTGGTGCGTGAGAGCGTTGGCCAGGTCCTTTCTGCGCCGTACAAACGTCACAGCAGTGGACGTGCATCTCCGCATCTTGTCGACATCCGGCCAATAGAATCGCTGCCGCAGCCGACGCACTGTCTTTGCATTTCCAAAGTGCCCAGATCCAGCTGCTCCATGAACCCAACGGAGGACCGTTGTACGTAAAGCCTGGGGAACCAGAAGTTGCAAACGGTCAGTTCCCCCCCTTGGTGCCTGCCATCTTCTGTAGATCACACCATCGTGCAACTCCAGGCTGCCCCACTGAGAATGTAACAACTTGAGTTCAGGCCCTTGGGAAGACACGGTTTGCCAATCGGGGCATTCCTGGGACTCCAGCCAACCCCTTACCTTCTCTAGCACTGGGTCGTTTGCCTGTAGTTGCCGTAACTGGTCGATGGTGAATGGTTCCCCTGCTCCATCAGTGTCCTCTAGCCCGGCTGCTGCTGATGATGGTCCCATACCCCTTTCTTCTTGCCTACGGCAATATCGACAGTCGTTGAGGATGCATGGTCGCCTGGAGAGGGCATCAGCATTTGCATGCTGCCGTCCTGGTCGGTGTTGCACCTCAAATCATACTCCTGAAGTATTTCTATCCACCTTGCCACCTGGCCCTCAGGTTGCGGAAGTTTAACAGCCATGTAAGGCTAGCATGGTCAGTTCGAATCGTAAACTTAGTGCCCAAAAGGTAAGGCTTGAAGTGTCGTACTGCCAGAATCACTGCCAATAGCTCCCGCCGGGTAACGCAGTAATTTTTCTCCGGTCGACTGAGGCTGCAGCTATAGTAGGCCACCACTCTCTCTCTGGTCTCCCCTCTGGGAGAGTACTGCGCCAACCCCCACATTACTAGCGTCAGTGTCCAAAATAAAGGGTTGGTTGGGGTCAGGGTAAGCCAGGACAGGTGCACTGGTAAGAGCAGCTTTTAGTTGTTGAAAAGCGGGCGCAGTCCTCCGTCCACCCAAACTGTTGGCCCTTACTCGTCAGCTGGTGCAAGGGGCTAGCAATGGTTGCAAAGTTTCTCACGAATCTCCGGTAGTATGAGGCTAAGCCCAGAAAGCTCCGCAGCTCGGTGATGTTGGCTGGTGGGGGCCAGTTGCTCACGGCAGTCACCTTCGCTGGGTCGGTAGCCACTCCACTCTCGCTAACCACATGTCCCAGAAACTGAGTCTGTCGGAGAGGAGGTTACATTTGCGGGTTCAACCGCAACCCGCGCTCTGAATGGCTGTCAAGACTTCCCTTAAATTGTGGACAGCCTGATCAAAGTCTCTGGCATGGATTAACAGATCGTCCAGATAGACCACACATCGGGTTCGGGGAATGTCTTTTAGGACCCGCTCCATCAGTCTTTCAAAGGTGGCGGTCGTTACACAGTCCAAACGGCATCACCTTGAATTGCCACAGCCCTTGTCCTATGGTGAATGCGGTTTTGTGTCGGTCCTCTGGTGCCAGTTCCACTTGCCAATACCCACTGCGCAAGTCCAAGGTGCTGAACCAACAGGATCCAGCCACATAATCCAATGCATCATCGATGCGTGGCAGTGGGTATGAGTCTTTTCGAGTGACTTCGTTTAACCTCCGAAAGTCCACACAGGCGCCAACCCCCTGTTTTCTTCCGTACCATGACCATTGGTGCAGCCCAGGGGCTGTCCGAAGGCTCAATAACGCCGTTGGCTGCCATCTCACAAATCATTTCCTCGGCAGCTTGACGCTTCGCAAGAGGCAATCGGTGTGGGCACAAACGAATGGGAGCGGCATGGCCAGTGTCTATGTGGTGTTTCACTAAATTCGTTCTAGTACAGTCCTCCTCTCGAGCTGCAGAAATGTCCACAAAGTCTCTCAATAGTTGTTGAAGTTGCTCCTGCTGTGGCGTTCAGATGTTCCCCACTTTGACGGCCCAATTCCTCTACAGCGGCAACTGTCTCAGCTGATGGGTGGTCGCGTGAGGAAAACCGTTGGGAAGCACTGGTCTGAGCTGCAACATTCTCCTGGGGTCCCCTTGAGTCTCTGCATCTTCCGAACAACGGTCGGAAGCCAGTGAGCCGTGGTATCCAGGCAAATCCAAGCCAGCAGCCCTTTCAGGACGGTTCCAGCCCGATTGGAGCGACACAGTCTCATTACCTAGGCAGAGGACGGCCCTAGACACATCAACACATGCTCCCCAGTGGGCCAACAAGTCCAACCCAATAATGCACTGGTCTTTAATGTCTGCAAGCCAGAATTCGTGGTTGGTCTGGCTCGTCCCTACCAACACAGATAACAGTTTCTTTCCGGGCATTACTGTCCGTTCACCCGTAACCGTGCGTAGTTCGCTATTTGTGGGGGTCCAGCCCTCGGGAAGAAGACTAGCTGTTTCTGGCAACACTCCTTTTCTTAGCAAACAAATAGTGGACCCGTGTCCACTAAGGCACGGCATGGCCGTCCATCAATAGTGCAGTCTAGGTATAGTCCAGTGGAAAATCCACAGCGCCCAACTTTGAAGCAGTCTTTGTTGAGGGTGCTGAAAACAGAGCGAGGGTCCCCTCACGGCCTCACCCGATGTCGTTTCCCTGCGTGATGCTGTATGCGAGGCAACGGACTTGGGGCAGGGCAATCCCTGGCAAAGTGCCCTGGTTCTCCGCATCGAAAACAGCAGTCCACTCGTTGTCTCTGTCGGGGGGTTGATGTTGATTGGGCGCGGCTGACCTCCACTACCTCAGACAGGTCCCCTTCCGCCCTTCATTCAACGGCTCTTGTTAGTCGACTCGGTCGTGGCGTTCGTCTTGTCGGTGACTCAGCCTGTAGTACGTCTTCAACCCGCTCAGCCTCTTTTAGTGCCTCGCTCAAATCTCGGGGTGATGATAGACAGACATGCTGGCGAAGACGTTCTGGTGTGAGGCCCCGCCGGAAAGCATGAAGACCGAGTTCTTCCCTCACTGCTGTCGAGAAAGTAGGGTAACCTTTTCGTGTATATACCCTGACGTCAGCGGCAAAGGCTCCTATACTCTCACCTTCATGCCGACGTCGGCTAGTCAGCTTGTCTCTGCTGCATTCTGCTGAAGTTCTTTGTCCAAAGCGACGGGTGAGAGCAGCGGTGAGAGCCTGAAGATCACGACACTCTTCCGATGACAGATCAATGAGTACCTGAAGTGCGGGACCCTCCAAGGCAAGGGCCAAGTGTGTCGCAGCTTCCTCGCGGTTCCACTCATTGTGTATCGCGGCCAGATCCACTTGTGCGAGGTATGGTTCTAAAGGAGTCAATCCGCTGTATCGCGGCAGCTTAGCAGGTGACCGTGAGAAGCGGACCGTCCGACTGGTAACCTGGGGTATCGCTGCGGCAGCCGACGGCCCCCTCTGGCCGTGCTCAGAAGATCGCAACACTGTCCGGGGAATACTGGTACCATCAGGCCGGTCTGCCGCTTTTCTCCGCACAGCTCCGCTGATCAGGCGCTCTAACGTAACGCTGTTCTCTAAGATGGCACACTCTAATTCTTCAAGACTCTGTTCCATAACGGCGTCTTCTAAACAGCCTGGTCTCCCACTTCTGACACCAATGTAGCGACCCGTGGTCGAGTCTTGAAGTTTTTAAAGCCGATCTCTGCCGTGCACCTCTCCTAAGCTGTCGGCTAGCGGATTGCCAGCGTTGTGCACGCAGCTGTACCCAGCTCTTTAAGTAACGAGCACTCGTGTCCCATACACCGCACGACTACGAGTGTCTCGGCAGCACGCAGCTGTACCCAGCTTCTTAAGTAACGAGCACTCGTGTCCCATACACCGCACGACTCCGAGTGTCTCGGCATTAAGTGCTGAGATGAAATCATAGCAATGAATAACAGCTCTGTCCTGTTGTATCTCTTTATTCACAGATAGCCAGTAAACAAAGCTCAACATTATTGCACTGCCATGGTCAAGGTCATGCACGAAGACACATTTCACATAACCGGTACTTTTTACAAAATAAATAACCCCGGACGGCGATGACCCAAACCCACCCCACTAATTGAACACAAACACAACATTATTTACAAGTTAATAAATTAATAAATACAACAGGAAAAACATTAGAACAATCAGTGAACGTACAACCTTCCCACAATGCATCACTCCGGCAGCGCTGACTGCCGGGTCGCTACAATATGAACTATATTGGTTCGTGTCCGTATATTATCAGTTTGTGTGTGAACTATATCCGTTTGTATATGCATAGCACTGGTTTGCATATGAACTATATTGATTTGCATGTGTATATCACTGGTTCCAGTACGATTTGTTATTGGTTTGTGAGTGAACTGCATTGGTTTACGCTTGCATGTTATCGGTTTGCCTATGAATTATATTGGCTTGCGTTCTGTGTCGGTCTAACAATGGATTTGCGTATGCACTATATTGGTTTCATGCACGTCTTATATTGGTTTCATGTGGGTAACCTGTCGATTTTGCGCTTGAACTCTATTGGTTGTATGCGTGCACTATGTCGGTTTCGCGTATGAAACATATTGGTTATGCGTGCGCACCCTATCGCAACTCTGTGTATGAACTATATCAGTTCTGCGTGTGAACTATATTGGTTGTTCACGTGATCTTCAGAGGAAATGGGCGGGGCAAGAAACAGGACCTCAGGGGCCAGTAGAGTCATGGAGTGTAAAGAGAAATGTCTAGGAGACGCATCTGCGTTTAAACGGCACTGTATATTTTTTTCCGAACAATACGTCTGCAAAAGGACTTGGTGGTAATTATTACTATTTAACATAATCTACCCTTGAGTTTGTAATGAACACAAGGCTGAAGTTAGGTACGTATTGGGCCGTCTTCTTATTTGCTTCCTGGATCATGTTTGCTCGAACCCAGCCACAGTACGTTTTCACACAACTTTTGAAACCAGTTATTCATTCTGAAGGCAAAATATTCTACATTTACTAACGCCTTTATCCAACATACAACATTTAGATACAACTGGTTAGATTCGCCCAGTGCTGGACAGACAGGTGAAGTGACTTGTTTATGGTCACATAGTGTCATTATCAGGACTTGAACCCACGAACTCAGTTTAAAAGTGCAGTCTTAAACACTGTGCCTAATATAAACTTGTCCAGGACAGATTCCATTGTTAAAGTTGAGTTTAACATTTTCAACCTGTTCAAGTTTTGGTTGAAAATCTCAAATATTTATTTTTTCAAATAATGGATCAGTTTGCGGATTAATGTACACACTAGAATATTTTGCCTTGCTGTTAATATAGAAGAAGGCTTGTGAATAAGTAGCTGACTGTAAACTTATACTGGATGTAGCTAGAAGTGAATAAAAAGGCAGCTGAATGTGAACCTAACTTAAAAATAATTACCACCAAACCCTTTCACAAACATACTGTGACGTGCAAAAGTATTCAATCTCCATGAAAGTTGTCATAATTTTATGCAAGACAAAATATTTGTACACATATTTATTCATTCCATATTTTTTCTTATGCTGTAACAAAACATTTCCAAAGTCAAAATAAACTATTTTATGTAGACATTTAATTGAAGAAGAAAATCTCCAAAGTTAGTGTTTACATAAGTGTTTAAACCTCTGCAGTTGTGCTTTGGAAGCTCCAGGTTTACACCAATGACAAGTTAATTACAAAGGTGGCAGACATTTGACAGTCATATTAAACATAATGAGGTGCTCCTTTCTCTCTGGATATTAAAAGCCCCCTTCGTAGGGGCCAGTCTTTGCTGGACAGTCACTGAAAAAATCAAGAGAGAGGAGCATTCTGCTGATGTGAGAAATAAAGTTATTGAAATGCACAAGGTAGCAGGAAATAATTATAAAAATATCAAGAGTCTGATGTCCCATTGTGCACTGCTGGATCCATCATCAGAAAGTGGAAGGTTCATCACAGCACCCTGACTCTTACTAGAACAGGCCGTCCCTGAAGACTGAACATCAGAGTTAGACATCAACTGGAGAGAGAGGAAACTAGAAATCCAAACATCACTCTAAGATGTTTGCAATGCTTTTTGGCTGAAACTGGAGTGAAGGTGTAGGGGTCCACAATTTCAAGAGCGCTCCATTAAACAGGCCTCTACAGGAAGGTGGCAAGAAGGAACCCATTCCTTATGATGGTCCACATAAAAACACATATGGCGTGTTTCCAGTTAAATGTGGGGAGAAGGGTTTATGGTCAAATGTAACTAAAATAGAACTTTTTCTCAGACTTCAAAGAGGTACAGAATGTGTGGCATAAAACAAACACTGCCCATGCCACAAGAAACACCAGACCTACAGTGGAATATGGTGGTGGCAGCATCTTGCTTCGGGGATGTTTTTCATGTCCTGGGACTGAGAATCTTGTCAGAGTTGAAGGGACAATTGATGGGCACAAATACCACACAATATTGCAAGTGAACTCGTTCCAGTCTACTATGAATTTAAAGCTTTCAAGATGACAATGACCCTAAGCATTAGACCAAAGTGACACTGGGATGGCTCAAAAACAGACAGGTGAATGTTTGAATGGCCCAGTCAAAGCCCTGATCTTAACCCTGTTGAGAATCTGGGGCACTGTTTGAAAACTGCTGTTCAGAGATACCATCCCACCAACATAGAGGGTACCTAGAAATCATGCCAAGAAGAATAGGGAAGAATCACGCCTGAGCAATGTGCAGAACTGGGGTATATTTATGTACCCCAAAAGAATAAAGGCTGTTACTGCAGCAAAAAGGTTCTTGACAAAGTATGAATATGTTGAGCTTGAATGCTTAAGCAAACAATCACTTTGGAGTTTTTCTTTAGTTAAGTTATTTGGAGTTTGATAATGTTTTGTTACAACACAAGAGTTCACATTAAAAAAAACAAATGGATAAATATGTGGACAAATCTTTTGTCATGCAGAAAATTAGGATGACTTTTAAAGGGATTGAATACTTTTGCACGTCACTGTATGTTTGTGAAAGGGCTTGGTGGTAATTCTTTTTACCAGTATTTTCCCTTAATTCTGAAATGATCACAGGGCTGAAGTTAGGTTCGCATTCGGCTGGCATTTTATTCACTCCCAGCTACTCCCAGTATAAGCTTGCAGTCAGCTACTTATTCACACAGCTTTTGCAAAGCAGCTTCTTATTCTATTATAACAGTGATGCAAAATACTCTACAGCGTGTACATTAATCGGCATCATTACAGACTGATCCATTATTTGAAAAATAAATATTCCACATTTTGGTCCTGCACGGGTCAAAATTGTTAAACTCTAATTTAACAAAGGAATCTATCCTGGACAAGTTTATATATGCCAATGTCACAAAACTATGAAAATTAAGGTAGCCCAACGCCATTTAACACTTTACAGTGCCCATTAAATATCACAGTAAATCCCATTTATCTGATCTTGAAGTGGAAATACATTGTCAGTTTCACCCTGATACTCCCACTGGGCAGAGCAAAACTCCGCTGCATCTTAAAAAACGCATCTGTCTTTTCACAAAACTGTGAAAGGTAAGGTGGCCCAATATGATGTAACTGACCCATGCAGGTCTTAAATGTTAAATGTTTAGCTTTTCATAGAATGGACACGTTTAGTCAATTAATATACACGTTATAGATGTGCAAGCATTGCGGTTATGGCTTTGCACTTTCAACCCTTTGTTCGTGGGCTCAAGTTCTGAGACTGACACTGTGTGACCCTGAGCAAGTCACTTCACCTGTCTGTGCGGTGCGGGGTCACCGGGCATAATAAATGTAACTAGTAGTAACTAAATGTTATGTTGCATAAAGACGTCAATCGTAAATGTTGAATATTTTGCCTTTAGAATAAGTAACAATTTTGCAAATACTGTGTGAACAAGTACAACTGCGGGTTGCAAGCAAGCATGTAGATGGGACCGAATATACGTACCTAACTTCAGCCTTGTGTTCATTACAGACTCAAGGGTAGATTCTGTTAAATAGTAATAATTACCACCAAGTCCTTTCGCAAACGTATGGTGCGGAAAAAATATACAGTGCCGCTTAAACGCAGATGCGTCTCCTAGACATTTCTCTTTAGTCTCAATGACTCTACCGGCCCTTGAGTTCCTGTTTCTTGCCCCGCCCATTTCCTCTGAAGATCACGTGAACAACCAATATAGTTCACACGCAAAACCGATATAGTTCATACACAGAGTTGCGATAGTGTGCGCACGCATAACCAATATGTTTCATACGCGAAACCGATATAGTGCACACATACAACCAATAGAGTTCAAGCGCAAAATCGACAGGTTACCCACATGAAACCAGTATAAGACGTGCATGAAACCAATATAGTGCATACGCAAATTCATTGTTAGACCGACACAGAACGCAAGCCAATATAATTCATACGCAAACTGATAACATGCAAGTGTAAACCAATGCAGTTCACTCACAAACCAATAACAAACGTACTGGAACCAGTGATATACACACGCAAATCAATATAGTTCATATGCAAACCAGTGACATACACGTACAAACGGATAATATACGGGCACAAACCAATATAGTTCATATGAATGAAACCAGTATTGTACGCAGGCAAACCAATTAAGTATGCACGCAAACCGATAGTAAATATTCATAAACCAATAGTGTTCACACGTGAACCAATAGATTACACACAGAAATATATGATTTATGGCCTGTTTGGCCCCTCATACTTAACGTCTATTACAGAGCTGATTGTATGGCGATCGGTTACTTGGGTAAAGAAAAACACTGACTGCAGTGACGGCTACGCCAATATATATTGTAGCGACCCGTAGTTGAGTCTTAAAACGTGGAAGTTGGAGTACCTGGGGCCTCATGTATAACGCCGTGCGTAGAACTCGCACTATAACATGGCGTAAGCACAAAAGCCGAAATGTGCTTACGCACAGAAAAATCCAGATGCAGGAATCTGTGCGTACTCCAACTTCCACGTTCTTCCGTTACATAAATCCCGATCAGCGTGAAAACTAACGCTCGTGCACGCGCATTATGTAACGCCCCAAATCCTCCCAGAATTACGCCTATTTGAATATGCAAATCAATATAAATCGCCCTTAAGTCTTCTGTGAAAAGACAATGGGAAAAGCACGGGGAAAATATAAGAATTTCAGCGAATACCAAGTGGAGGCAAAGGAAAAACATGCTATTTGTTCAAATAAACCGTGGTATAATCAACAAAATGAAGTTGATCGAGTGACATAGCGTGTTGGAGAAAGTTGAAAGCTCACATTCACAAAATCGCACAGTGCCGGAAATAAAAAAGAAGTCACATATCAAAGTTGCCGTGAAAAGAAGAGTTGTAAGCCCACTGTCTGAGTGTCATATGAAAGCTTATTAGGGTACAGAGAAAAAAGGCACACGGTGGGGAAAAAGCACAAAATGTCAACTTCAATCTCGACATTTCCACTTTAATCACGTAGTTTATTTTGTCATTTAGTAGAACATTATAAACTTCATCTTAAAATCGTTTAATTAACCAGTTTCTCAAATCACATCGTAATTAAAGTAGCACGTTAAATGCTTTGTTTTGTATTTGATCTTCTACTCGTATGTGCTCTATGTGTGTGAATCACTACCTGCTTCTTAAACTGTCTCTTTTCCTCCAACTGGACACAGAATCCATTACATTCGTGATATTACAGCTCTCTGAATAACTAAAATAATAAGATGTATACGTGATGTCATTTTCATGATGATAGGAGTTAAAGCACGTTATTAAACATGTGTTTCACTTCGATGAAATAATTTATTGTCGAAATTTGTCGCTGCGTTTTTAGCTGTGTTGTTATTTTCTCTTTCTGTTTTATATTCAATATATACTGTATTGGCATAGCCGTCACTGCAGTCAGTGCTTTTCTTTCCCCAAATAACCGATCGCCATACAATCAGCTCTGTAATAGACGTTAAGCCATCTGTAAGCTTAGCGCCGATTCTTCAAAACGTTTAAAGAACATTGAAATATCTTCGTAGTACATGTTTAATTATTCTATCCTTCACGACACTCCCAGTGAAGAATATAGATTATTTAAATGAAGTTAAAGTTTTATGTGTATAATTTAACAAACATATTTTGCTGCATTTCACCTTAAAAATGATATCGTCATCATATGTAAATACGCTTTATAAAGTGGCAGGTTGTGAGATATTATAACTGTAGTGCAAGTTTACAGTGGGGTGATTGTACTTATAAGTACAAACAGTTCTACAAGGAGCAATTGATTGAGTGCATTTAAAGTTCTTGGGATTAAACTGTTTCTGAACCGCGAGGTCCGTACAGGAAAGGCTTTAAAACGTTTTGCCGTGGCTGAGACAGCGTGTCCTTAAAGCTGTATACCGATAATTCTCTTTCCGATCAGCTGCTGCTGTGATTCACACTCAGATACAGTGATAAAAATACTCCGAGTGGTGCAGTGAGAGAAATATTGAAAAAGATGATCCGCTGTGGCAAATCCTAACGGGAGGAGCTGAAAGAAGAAGAAGAAGAAGAAGAAGAAGTGAGAGCAGTTATGGTATTTGGAATACTATGGCTGTTCCCTGGACCATTATATTGTTACGAGTTAATTACAATCAGATGCATTACACTAATAAACAATATGCGGTTAGTTTCTGTGTATTTATAAAGCCGCGTCATGAAAATAATGAGTGATCACACAGGAAGGGTAGCACTGCTTTGACACTGGGTGCCGCCAGTTTGCAAAACCGAGCGGAGAACTTCCGTACGACAAGGCATGAGGTACCGTGGAAAAGTGCGTGGCTTTACGCCAAGTGTAGGTTTTATACATCGCGATTTGAACGTGGAAAAGTTCTTACGCAACATTTCTGTGCGTACGCACCGTTTATACATGAGGCCCCAGGTCAGTAGCCTACACTGAACTAGTTCACCAAAAGAATCAGTTTGTGTACTGAATGGAGGAACAAACTGCAGACACATGTTACACAGTACATTGAACCTCATTTCATTGACTGACTGGAGGACGCATCAAAGGGCCATCTACTGGAAACTGCTAATATTTTTATGCAACTACATTTATAAATGTACAATTACAATTTGAACAATACAACTTTGTTAGCCTACGTTTCAACTGCAGCATACACTAACAGCATATTAGAATGAAATTAATTAAATCACTAAAAAGAATTGCTTTACACATTACTAGTGCCAAGGTGATATGGAGGACCTGTGAAGTACCTTAAAGTACAATTATTGCAGTTCCAAGGTTCAAACTTTCAAGGTTTCTTTACTTAGTCATGTTTACCCAAGAAAACATGAAATTTACCTTTTTTTGCTTCCATACTGAATACAATTTTAATATTTGCAATTTATTATAATTAATTTTATGAATTTAAGATTGTTACTAGCATTAATTACTCATTCATTAAATATACCTACATACTTAAACAAGTGCCTGCCATACACTCATTAATGCACACTTTATTTGACAGAACAAGGTCAGGCATTTAGTATGTGTTATACCATGTGGCCATATTAGTTAGTTAGTTTGGAGGTCTGGGCCAAAATTGCTGCATGGCTCTGTCACAGACTGATCAATAATAACAATAACAATCTGGTGGCAGTTACAGCCAGGTGTCAAGTTCAAGGGGGGTTATTCATTTTTTTCTCAGGAGATAATAAGTATTTCATATCTTTCTTAAGTAAGTAAAAAATTGAAAACAAAATATGTTTTGTTCCACTTTTATGCAGTCACAACCAAAATATATATTTGAAAAATGCACTCTTGATAATATAGGCAATAATGCAGAAGTGAGAAAGGGTGCACACACACTTTCGGTGATATTGTAACTATTTCATTTGACATTTATCCATTAAATAAGAATGTAATGGCTGTGATAAATAAGAAGTTCTATGCAAAGGGAATTGTTAATAATGATGAACTTTCAATTCGTTAGTGATTTTAGTTGAAAAACATGTTGAAAAGACACCTTAGCCTATTATATAAACAGATTCTGTATTCATAGATTAATACAATTTGATTCACCCAGCACCACCATGCTACTGATCTGCCCTAACAGAGTACTATCTAGCCAAAACACAATTACACTTTATTATCTGTTACTCAGTTTAATTGTGTGTGCACTTGTATCAGGATTGAAACATCGGCAAAGAATGGGTGTTACACAACTAGTAATTTCTTGACAAATGATAGTGTAATAATTGGTTAGTACTTGTTACATTAGCTGGGGACTCAAAAATGGCCCTGTGTGAGAATAGATGTGTTGGAGCATGAACTCTGTGATCGCCTCCCATTCAGGGTGGGTTCCTGCCTTGCACTTCAGGACATTCAAATAGACTACAGAAACCCATGATCCTTATTTGGCTTATGTAGGTTTGGAAATGTTATTTCTATGGCATTGTTTACATTTGCTGAAACATGTACATTTGGAGACCCCGTGATCACACTTGTACTGCAAGAAATCATTGATGTTGAAATTAATTGCAATCATTGAGAGTTCTTTCATAGCAGGCCGTTATTCAAATTTCAGCCAAACAGTATATAGCAAAGCAGGAATCAAGCATAAATGTACCATAACATTGGTTTGGTCCTAATATCAGAAAGCAGTGCTTCACATAACTGAAAAGTAATATCCTAATTTTTTAAAAAAAAATTGCTACTGCTGACCTTGCTATTAAAATTAACAATCGTAGTAAATTTGAGTCAATCAATTTTGTAGTGTGAAGTGTTTTCATAAGTATAGAGAAAAAGAAAGGCATAGTTTTTCTTTTATGAAATATCTGAAAATTAGGCAGGAAAGATTTTTAACCATTTTAAAGATTTTTAAATACAGTTTCCATTTGTACTGATGTACTGTGTATTCTCTAGGTTTGCAAGCTACCTCAACCCTTCTCAAGTTTTGTCATGTATGCTAGCTTACTTTCTCAAAGATTGGACCAGTATCAGTGAATATATGTCATGGAGTGGCACTGATTTTACATTTTTTGTAAGTTTCTCTCTGGCCTCTAAATATAGCTTAAACTTTGTTTTGGTTGTTTTAATGTTTCAGGAATCTGGTCATCACACCATTTGTTGAATTAGGTGCATTTTTAGCACTGATAAAAATTTGTCATATTCTCCCACAGTGTTTAGGGATCAAAATATGTTCAAAAATTCAAATATGCAGAAAACAAATGACTTGAGTTAAAGGACTGTACAAAATTGCATTTGTTTTCTGAAGCATTGCTTTGTTAATGTGCTTCTGGTGTTGTTGCACTTTGAAACATATTGTTAATATCTACAATTATGATAATTGTATATTATAATGTCATTTAAGACTCAAATTGCAGAAACATATGAGCTCTGAAAGCACTTTTAATTTTAACAAAGTAAAGTTGTCTTTGAGAAAGGATGACCAAATCCTACGTATCTAGATTACTTCAGGATGAGCTGGCATACTCGAGATGTACTGATGTCATCTTTGCAAACAAGATAGCAGCAGCTGAGAGTTGTTGCTTTATGTGGTGTGAAAGTTAATTAAAAAATACATTTTGCTCCTAAAAACTTGTGTTTTAGTTGCCACTAAGGAGCGTGTGGGAATGGTTAAACCTTTTTTTTCCTTTAGAAGGGTTTTTGCTTTTTTTTTGCCTGCACGGGTACAGTAAGTGTATGTGTATGGGGGTGTGTTTGGAAAAGTTATTTGTTACTTGTTACTTATACTTGTTCGTTGTTATATGTATTCAAACTTTTGTCAGCAAGGCAAGGCAGTAAGCAGCAGTAAGTTGATAAAAGCATCTCTGTAAGTAAATCACCAGTGTCATAGTGACGAATAGTTATAAATGACACAAACAGTGGGGAAAAATAAGAATGGCAGCAGCTGACTTCCAAGCGGTGAAGAGAAGGGTTCAGCAGTACATAGACAGCCAGCAAGCAATGGCAGATGGCCAGATGGCAATGAAGCACATGTGGCTGTAAGAAATTACTGAGAAGCAGATATTCACTAAGCAAGTTATTCTACTGTAGATCAGGGGTGGCGAACTCCAGGCCTCGAGTGCTGCAGTGGCTGCAGGTTTTCATTTTTACCATCTTCTTAATTAGAGACCAGTTTTTGCTGCTGATTACTTCTTTTAATTAACTTGACTCAGGCCCCATAGTTGTTTCCTTTTCTTTAATTAGCAGCCAAAGAATAATGAGACACAAAACAAGCCACCACATGACCAGCTCCCCTGTGCCCATCACACAATATCTGAAATTAAAGAGAGGTGATGGTCTTGGTTAGGATGATCTCTCAGGTCACCAAAACACCTTGACGGTGCTCTTAGGAAGAACAGAAAAACAACAGTTTTCCAAATGTGTACTGTGGCAGAATGAGAGCGACAACAAGCCATGGAATTAAATAACAAGTTTAATTAACAGTAAGAATTGGCTTATCATTAAGAAAGTGATTGGAGTAAAATTGTTGGAGTTTGAAGCCCCAGTTTAGCTGGTCATCTGTTAGCTCATTTCACATCTCATTTCTGCTGGGCTGTCATTTAATGAAGAAATGGCTGAACTTTTCTAACAGGGCTATTAAAGTGATGGGGAAAAAGTTAATTAGCAGTGAAAACTCGTGACTGATTAGGAAAAGGATTTCAATGAAAAACTGTAGCCACTGTGGCACTCCAGGCCTGGAGTTCGCCACCCCTGTTCTAGATTGAACAGTTCTTAGCGTTCAGGAAGGTAAAGCAGTTAAGAGGGTGACAGCGTAAGGGCTCATTAATACAAAGGAGTACAAATGGTGCAAGTGGAGAGCTTTTAAGTAAACAGTAAGAGGAGTGCAAGAGAGCAGAAAGAGAAACGTAAACTAAACCTCATAGAAAAGAAATACAATAGGTGAATATATTAGGAGCTTAAGGGCCAGAAGGTGTAAAATAAATGTAGCAGCTCTTTAATTTCTTTGGCTTAATTTTTTTATTTTACCATTTAAGTTAATCATTTAATTTTAATAAAATAGAAGAAAAGTTAAGGCAGTTTTAGTAATCCTAACTTAAATTTCAATAATGAGGCCAGTGCAATGCAAGTCATGTTGGATGTTGGACTTTTTAGATGACTGCTTGGAGGAGCCACTCTTCTATAAGGGTTATATCTGCAGGAGATGCCAACCGATCCAAAACCTCAAGCTCATGGTTGCTGAACTGCCGGAGGAGTTGGCTGGCCCGTGTTGTAGTAGAGACTTGGCAGACCTGACCCAGATGTCCTTTAGAGAGATAGTGTGCTCCCCTAAGGTGGTATGGGAGGATATTCCAGAAAAGATAAGTATAGATAGGTGGATCACAGTCACAAGAAGTAATGTAAAGGGTGCACATATTCTGGGGGTATCAACCACAGAATAGAAAGTGTCAAACCTTTTTCATGTCCTTGCAGAGCTGGACAGTATCTCTGAAGATTCTGAGATGGTAGGCTGGCATAAGAAGCCCCAGTGGCCTAATTCGAAATCAGGTCATTGAAAAAGAGACATACTGAAAGCTGGGGACTCAATCATTGGGTAGGTTGAAGTGCAGGTTTGCTTCAGAGACGGAGAGTCTTGTATGGTGTGTTGCCTTCCAGGTATACAGATTAGAAAGGCTGTTGGCCTGAGCAGGGGTGAGTCCAATGTTCATTGTCCATGTCGAAGCAAATGACATCTTTAAAGGTAGTCTGTCAGTCCAATTTTAAGGCTGAGGAGGCTGAAGAGCAGAACTGACAAGGTAGTGATCTCTGAAGTTCTGCTTTTGACACTCGTTAGTCCAGGTAAGATTGAGGATATTAGAAGGCTTAACGCGTGGCTCAAATCTTGGTGTAGTGTAGATGTGTATAGGTTTATGGGGCATTGGGACTTGCTCTACCAAAACGGCTCATATCTGAACCAGAGGGGCACCAATGTGTTTGTGAGGCTTATGACTAGGTTAGTAGAGGATTGATTAAACTAGGGTATGGGAGGCAGGGAGTTTAGAACAGGCCAGGTTTAGACTTGTACATGGAAGAACAAACAATAGTGTAAAAATAAAAATGCATTGTAATGAGTATAACATAGACGAATACATATTTTGTAGGAAGAATAGACAGAACAGAAAAGCAGATAAAGTGTGGTAGAGTGAGGTCTGCGGCTGATTACTGTCTTTAAAATAAATAATCACAAAAGTCGCGTCTTCAGGTGGAGGCGTGGTAGCAAGGAGCGGATGGTCCTACACTTAGTGCACAGGTGCAGGATCCCCCATGACCCTAATTGTTACCTGGAGTTACTGACTGTTACAGCTGTGCCACATCCCCACTTTAAAAAGGGAAGCGCAAGTGAGAGGAGGAGAGAATTATAAGGAAAGGAGAACAGAGGAAAATGAAAGGAAGTTAAAGGATGGAGAAAGAAGGCACGAGTGAGCAAGCGAGGAGCAGGGGATCCAGTGCTGGGATGAATGAATGAGCGAGCTCGAGAGAGAGAGACAGGCAGCCTGGATTGAATTGAGTGTACTGCAGGCATTTGGAGGTTGGTGAAGCGGGTCACTCTAGCTGAGTGATTTCCTGGTGCTGGAGGACTAGTGCTAATAGACATTCTCCGTGGAGGCAGCGGGAGTGAAAGGTTCCGAGGGGAAGCCTCTTTGGAGCCTTGTTCCAGGTAGGACCTAAGCCTGAGTCCAGATCAGGAGCCCTGCTGTCGGGCCATGGTCTGGGTTGGGACCCAGACTCATAGTGGATGGTTAGCTGCACTTGCCGGCAAAATGTCTCCTCCACTGTGAGGTTCCTTCCAGGGTACACAGAGGAGGTGTTGGTTTAAGAAGAGGAACTAGGCCTGTAACACGACAGTTACCTAACAGTTGTTTTAACCTCATTTTTATGGAACTTTGATCATTTTAATGTCCATATCTCACCCGTTTTCATGGATTATTTTGCACTGCACTTTTGGAAACTATTGTTTTGATTTATTTTAATAAAAGCACTGAGCACCTTTTCAGCATCCCCTTTCTTTGTGTATTTTATCCTCATCTGCCAAGTTCACAAGTTCTCTGCATTTGGATGATGAACTCCATCTAAGTGAGGACATTTGGCTTAGCCTGGAAAACATTACTGAAAGAGGTCCTATTTTAGGAGTTTGTTATAGACCATTGAATGTAGACAGTAATTTCAACACACATCTTTTTAGTAATATTAAGATGGCAAATTTATGGGGGAATATTATAGTTGTAGGGGACTTTACCTACCTGAATATTAACTGGTGTAATCTTGCAAATATTGGAGCACAAGATCAGAAGGTTTTAGAAGTAATCAGTGACTGTTTTTTAACACATATTTTTAAGCAATGGCATGGAGGGGAAGCCTGTCTAGATTTAGTGCTTTGTAATAATCACAATAGAATCAAGGGTGTAGAGGCGAATGAACCAGTAGGGACAAGTGACTATAATATGATAGATTTCTTAATGTTTCGGAAGAATGTGGATGCTAAGACTAAAACAATTAAGTTTAACTTTGGTAGGGTAAATTTTGAACAGATGCAACAAAGCCTAAGGAGAATAGACTGGGGCAGCGTTTCTCAACCTTTAAGTTTTTTTGACCCGAGTTTTCATAACAATTTTAATCGCGCCCCCCTAACATTTTTTTGAAATGTGATGCATATTTTATTATAGCTAGATAACTTTTACCAACATTTATCTAACTCTATATTTATTGTTCTAGTATCAGAATGTAGTTTAAGTTCATTTGTTTTGGTTTCAACAGCTGTTTTTTTCATATTTTTGATTCTTGTTTTCTTTTTTTCACATCTTCCCACCCCCCTAGGGCAGGGGTCCTCAATCACGGCCCTGGAGGGCCACAGTGGCTGCAGGTTTTTGCTCCAACCGAACTGCTTAATAAGAAGCACCTATTGCTCAAGTAACACTTCTGCTTCACTTTAGTTGTCTCACTCGTTAAAATTTTGAACCTTATTGCTTAATTTAATCTTAAGCAGCTGTATTCTTGGTTTTTAATTGCTCCTAATTAGCAATAACAGGCAAATGACAAAAGAAACCAGCATTTCTCCATTTAGCTTGTTACTATTTACACCGGTGTGTATTTATCATACACTATTGGGTTTAATTAAATACTTGGAAGGAAAGTGAAGAGAAAAAAGTGAAGGACTGAGAATATCTCATCCATTTTATCCTCCAAATCATTTGGATGTTATCCTTAGAAAGGGGAAAAATATCTAGGATATGAGAATTACCTGACATGGCAGAGTTAAAGCACTAACAAGCCATGAAATCAAATTATTGGCAAGAATTGCTTTCTAATTAAGCAACCAGGTTAGAACAAAAACCTGCAGCCACTGCGGCCCTCCAGGACTGTGCTTGAGGACCCCTGCCCTAGGGGGGGCCACCCCACAGTTTGAGAACCACTGGACTGGGGTAAGCATTTAAGTGTGGAGTCACTCAAGTAGCAGGGAATAGGTTTTAAAAAGTTTTACATGTAATACAGGACAGGTGCATACTTAAAATATGAATTAGTAGGACATTTAAAAAACTTCACAGTGGTTTAATAAAGAGTTGAAAAAGAAGCTGCATGGCAAAACACAGCTGTTTAAGGCATAATAGACTATTAACTCCAATGTGAATTATAGGGCGTAAGAAAACATGAGGGCCCCCATTAAGAAGTATATCAGGGAGGCTAAAAGATAACTAGAGAGAAATATAGATAAGGCAAAAGATGACCAAAGATTCTTTTAATGTCTTAATAGTAAAAGAACAGTCAAGGAGGAAGTGCAGTGCATCACAAATAGTAAAGAGGAATTTAAAAATACAGACAGTGAAATAGCAAATGCCTTAAACTTGCGTTTTTCTCAGGTCTTCATAAATAAGGAAGTAGATAACCTTCCAGCAGTAAAAGGGACTACTAAAGGAGGTACTGAGTGATATAGAAATTGTAGAATGAGAATTACTGCTTAGATTAAATAGGCTAAAATCAAACAAATCTCCAGGGCTAGACTATATTTACCCTTGAGTTCTTAAGCAGTTTAGCAATTATAGATGTAAACCCTAAACACATATTTTTTGGAAGTCACTGGGCACAGGGGAAATTCAGAAGGACTGGAAAATGGCAAATATTATCTATATATAAAAAGGTTGATGGGGCAGATTCAAGCAGCTATCGGCCAGTAAGATTAACATGCATCAAAAAAAAATAATAGATTGCATTATTAAGCATAAGACTGAACAACACATAACATGAGAATTATTAAACAGTCAGCATGTGTTCAAAATATGAAGGTCATTGTTACTAACATGCTGGAATTCTATGAGGAAACAACAAAAGGGTATGGCCAAAGTGGAGCATATGATATTATTAATCTGGACTTTCAGAAAGCATTTGATAAGGTGCAACATGAGGGGCTGGGCATCAAACCAAAAGAAGTGAGATTTCAGGGTGATGTTTGTAGATGGGTGCAGAATTGGCTCATACAAAGGAAGCAGAGGGCTAAGGTGTGTGGAACCTAATCAAAATTGGCTGATGTTAACAGTGGTGTTCCACAGGGGTTAGAGCAAAGGTCACTGCTATTGTTAGTGTATATAAATTATTTGGATAGGAATTTAAGTAACAAGCTGGTTAAGCTTGCAGATGGTAACAAGATAGGTAGATTGGCAGACAATTTGAAGCCCTGTTGAATCATTACACAGGGACATGAACAGTATACAGGCTTCGGATGATTTGTGGCAGATGAAATTTAATGTAAGTAAATGCAAAATATTATGCATAGAAAGTAAAAATGTTAGGTTTGAATACACAATGGGAGGTATGAAAATCAAAAGTACACCTTATGAGAGGGATTTAGGTGTTGTAGTGGACTCGAGACTATCAGTTTCCAGACAGTGTTTACAAGCCATGAAGAAGGCTAAAAGGATGTTATGTTGTATTGCATGATGTGTAGAGTGCAAGTAGATTATGCTTAAGATTTATAATAATTAATAATCATCTGGAGCATTGGGTACAGTTTTGGTCTCCCGGCTACTAAAAGGACCTAGTAGCACTAGAAAATATCCAGAGAAGAGTGCCTTGGCTGATTCCAGGGCTACATGGGATGAATTATGAAGAAAGATTAATAGAGTTGAGCCTTTTCAGTTTAACCAAAAGAAGATATGGTGTGTTTACAGTTGGCTTTTAATAAACTGGCATCTCTTTTGCCTTATGCCCTGTACCATATGTTGCTGTAATATGCTCTGTTTCTTAATTGTAATGGTCTGAGGACCAACACAGTCATAGTAAAGTATTGTAATGACTCTGTGGGAAGACAGAGGTAAGGATTCAGTGCTCACACAACATTTATAGTCGGTGGCCCTTAAAAGGTCTGTTGATTATTCCACAAATGAAATCATTGTCTCCTTTTTTGGTTGTCCTCCGGCACAGTTGCTGCTGCCTTGCTCTTCCACTGCTCTTTTCATGTGGCTGCTTATGCCCACACTGCTTCAACCATTGCCTGCTTACATGTTCAAACTGCCAGCTGTACCTCACAATTCTCATTGGGAATCAAAGATAACACCATCTTCCTCTGAGCCAGGATGCTTAACTAGACTTGGTGGCAACTGCACACCCAAGGCAAAGGATTATAGCAGTGGAGAAGTGCCACCAAAGTGCTTACAGGTAAATGCCTTTGTCCTTCTGTCCCTTCCCATGCTCTTCACCAGCTTGGTTTAAGGCTGGCAACTACATGTAACTCTGCCCCTTTTGATGACCCATGGAAAAATGAGCAACTCATCTGTCTCAGGTCCAGTCCATAGACATAATAGTATGATTACACTTAAACAGACACCTTGGTAACATCTTAATAAATCAAAGAAAGCACTATCTGAATAATGAAGTTTATTAACAAAAGAAGCAATTAAAACCAAATATAATTAAAAAGGGGAAAAGACTCTTGAACACTAGAATTTGACTATCATGTCATTTTCCAACCCATTTAATCCAGACCAGCGTTGTGTTGGAGCCAGTCCCAGTTAGCATAGGGCACAAATAAGCAATAAACCCTGGACAGGGCACCAGTCCATCACAATCGGGGAGAAAATACATTTTCTTTTAAAAGGAAAACATGATTAAGAAATCTTGAAGTCAAAAAACACAAAATAACCTAATTAAAAATATTTGTTTTTGAGAAATATCTAAAAAAATTAGAACTGGGAAATGTTTAACTGTAAACTTGAATTTTGAAGTTAAAAGAAAAAAAAATCCTAAATACACTGAAAAAGACTTTTGACACCTTTACACAAGAAAACAAAAACTGAAAAACAACAAGCATACAAAAATAAAGTAAAGAAGAATATAAACTTGCAGCCATAGAATTAACTAGAGAGGGCGCTTGGACAGTGCCTCAGGGCTTCTTTTAGATTCCTGTCGTTTAAGTAACTGATTTATAATTAACGGCTATTTGACCCTACAATGGAGTGACGACCAGTTCAAATGTTGTTCCTGTCTTGTGCCTGATGCTTGCTGGAATAGGCTCTAGCTGGCCTGCAGCCAAGACTTGGATAAGTGAGTTAAGAAAATGGATTAAAGGATGGAAATTCACTTAATGAAACCAATTTGTTTGAGAATGTAATGCTTTGTTATAGTTATTAGACCAGAGCTTTCCAAAATGAGTGTCAGAAAAACATAGGGGGCTTGATGATTGACAGAAAGGTAGGAGCATAGATATATATAGGTAGACGCCGCATTCACTGTGTTGCCCAGTCGACACGATACGTCAGCACATCCGCCATACTGCGAGTGGCAAAAGTGCCATTTAAACTAATACAGGTAGACGTGGAAACCGGGTTTTCTGATGAAAAAACAATAACGTTGATCATTTACATACAACAGATTTTGGACAGTCATTTAAATGCAATTATTTATATCCATTTAAAAACTAATAATGGCAATTATTAAACAGTCACCTCATGTATAGATTACTAGTCACCTCATGTATAGATTACTGTAATGCTATTCTATCTGGCATTCTCTCTCAACTTCACTGGCTCCATGTTAACTACAGAATACAATACAAAATAATGCTCTTAACTTTTAAAGCTCTCCACATCCTTGCTCCTTCTACCTCACTGATCTCCTACAGACTTACACTCCTCTCGCTCACTCAGATCCTCATCTTCAGTTCTTCTTTCTGTACCACACATCAATCTTTGTGCTATGGGAGCTCGAGCATCTCTTATACAATACAGTTTATTTTGTATAGCACAAAATCACACAGGAAGTGCCGCAATGGGCTTTAACAGGCCCTGCCTCTTGACAGCCTCCCAGCCTTGAATCTCTAAGAAGACAAGGAAAAACACCCAAAAAAAACCTTATAGGGAAAAATGGAAGAAACCTCGAGAAAGACAGTTCAAAGAAAGACCCCTTTCCAGGTAGGCTGGGCGTGCAGTATGTGTCAAAAGAAGGGGGTCAATACAACACAATACACAGAACAGAACAAATCCTCAATACAGCATAAAAATAAAAATTTTAGAAGTACGGAGCAGAATTTAACAGTAGATGGTATCACATAATATGATCTGGATATTTTTAGAGTCCTGGAGACCTCATCCATCAAGCTGCCTCCCCCATTTGGCCATTCCATGGCTGAAACAGTGCTGGGCCAGCCAATCCGATGAAACGACCCCTCTTTCCCATGATTCCTGCGATCCTCCATCAGGGATGACTTTACAATAGGCAGGCAAACAACTTGGCAGGTGGGCCGTGGCACCAATTGCCACATTTGAGCACCGAGAACAGAAACAGAACAGGTGAGGGTTAGTATTCAATTATAACTATCATGTTACTTATGTTTTAGTGCTAGTGACTAACAACAAAGATGCAGTATGTACAGTTAATCAGCAGCTCTAGTCAGGATATGCTAAACTGAAGTAGTGAGTCTTCAGCCGGGATTTAAAGGCTGAGACCGAAGGGGCATCTCTTATAGAAGCAGGCAGACCATTCCACAGTTTAGGGGCCCTGTAACTAAAAGCTCGACCTCCCGCTGTTATTTTATTAATCCTTGGAATCATAAGCAGCCTGGTATCTTGAGATCTTAATGTACACTCAGGTTTGTAAGTCATGATAAGTTCAGACAAGTAAGCCCGACCTTGGCCATTTAATGCTTTATATGTTAAAAGGAGGATTTTGAAATCTGCCCTAAACTTAACCGGAAGCCAGTGTAAGGATTTAAGAATTGGAGTTATGTGTTTGTATTTTCTTGTTCTTGTAATAATTTTTGCAGCCGCATTTTGGATTAACTGGAGGCTGTATAGAGAACAGTTTGAACAGCCGGTGAACACCGCATTGCAGTAGTCAGTCCTACTAGAAATTAATGCATGCATTAATTTCTCAGAATCCTGTTTATTTAGAAAGCACCTTAATTTCCTAATCTTATTATGCTCCTCAACTCTGGAATTCTCTTCCCTTTCATAGCATTACAGCTCGATTCAATAACACATTTTAAGACTACCCTCAAAACGTATCTTTTCAAACTGGCATACCAATTGTGAATTTTGAACTGTTACTGCCAGTTATCTTTGTTTGTTTGCTAATTATTGCTTTTTGATTTATCATTCTCTTGTTTTAATTTTACTAATGTTTAATTTTATTGTAAGGTGACCTTGAGTGCTAAGAAAGGCGCCTATTAAATAAAATGTATTATTATTTTTATTTTTATTATTAATTATTGAGACGAAAACTTGACCAATGTCTGAAAGTCAAAATAGTAAGACTGCAACTGGCAGTCTGGTCCTTCTTTTATTAATGAAATGATCAAATCAAACCTAATTAAATAGCCTTTTATTGTCAACTTGCAAAATACCCGCGCTTTGTAGGGGAGAAGTAGTGTGTTAAAGAAGTTATGAAAAAGAAAAGGAAACATTTTAAAAATAACATAACCTGATTGTCAATGTAATTGTTTTGTGACCGTTATGAGTGTTGCTGTCATCAAGGATTTGATTATCATTATGTCTTTCAATCAGGTTCGTATTTGGAGGACGTGTTGTGTTCAAGTTACATTCCGTGTTTGTCAACCTTTGTAAAGATAACAGGTTTCATTCATCGAAGTGTTCACTACCCAAATCGGTAGTCATGAATCTAAGATGTTTAACAGGCATTCCCAGTATTAAGTTGTGGATTTGCCTGTGAATATTTAGCGGCAGCGTGTCTATGAACGTAATTTAAACTTAAGCTTTACACCTTGCTTTCCTATTGATATGTGTACAAAAGGCTTGTTCAGCGTCAGAGGGTTGTTACATCACACACTGCATGCACGGGATTACCTTTCCCAGTCCTGCAAAGTCAGTTCACGTGAGCCGCTCGTAGTACATGCATCGAAGGTTCTCAGCTGTGCTTGTGCTATGTCGTGCGATCTTGCAATGGCCACGGCTTTATTTAATGTTAGCTAAGACCCGGCACTTAAAAGTTTCTCTCGCACTTTCGCTGAGTTTGTGCCTGACCATCACATCTTCGTTTGCATAAGAACAGTCCTTCAACCGCGCATATTTCGCGGCAGCGTGTCTATTGGATAGCTGCTGACGGACGGCCTTATATGGGCAGACACAACTCCTCCTCACGGCGACCGAGCTGCAAGCTATAGCCGTCTATATGGATGAAAGTAGGTTCCAGTTATGACCGTTACGTGTAGAATTTCAAAAAGAAACCTGCCTAACATTTGTAAGTATGCTGTAAGGAATTAGCCTGCCAAATTTCAGCCTTCCACCTACATGGGAAGTTGGAGAATTAGTGATGAGTCAGTGAGTGAGTGAGTGAGTGAGTGAATGAGTCAGTCAGTCAGTCAATCAGTTAGTGGGGGCTTCGCCTTTTATTAGTATAGATTCACTATATGTGCAGAACATACAGGAGAATCGAAATACTGCTTCTCTCTCAACTTCGTAGTACAATAAAATATTAAAAAAACAGGGGTATAAATTATAAAATATAAGATAAATAACATTAGAACTTGTAAAGTAGACCTGTGTACAATGTACAATAGTAATTAGTGCAAAAGCCAATTACAGTAAAAAAAATGAGAAGGTGCATTATAGAGTAGCTTATAAGATGTACAAATAGACAAACAGCAGCAGATGTAATATTGATTGCTTATATAATACCAGCTGAGGTAGGGTACTTGGTAGATAGTGACTCTTGTTTCAGTCCTGGGGCAGGGGGCAAGGGAGGGAGGTAGTGGACAGAGTTCAGCATCCTGACAGCTTGGTGGATGAAGCTGTTAGACAGTCTTGTGGAGCGGGCCCAGAGGCTCTGGTACCATTTCCCTGAGGGGAGGAGGCTAAAAGGGAGTGAAAGGGATGGGAGGAATCATCAGCAATGCTGATGGTTCTACGGGTGAGACGGGTGTGGAAAATGTCTTTGAGGGAGGGCAGTGGGGCACCAATGATCTTACTGGCTGCATCCACTATGCATTGCAGGGACTTCCTACAGGAGGCAGTGCAGCTTCCATACCACACAGAGATGCAGCTAGTGAGGATGCTCTTGATTGTGCCCCGGTAGAAAGAGCACATGATGGGGGGTGTAACTTGTGCACTCCTCAGTTTGCTTAGAAAGTAGAGGTGGGTTTGAGCTTTTTTGGCCAGTGATGTGGTGTTATCTGAACAGGAGAGGTCCTCTGAGATGTACGTCCCCAGGAACTTGGTACTACTCACCCTTTCCACAGCTACACCATCAATGGTCAGGGGGTGCTGCGAATAACCTCTTCTGAAATCAACCACAATCTCTTTGGTCTTTCCCACATTTAGGAAGAGATTGTTGTCTTTACACCATTGGACTAGTTGGCTTACCTCGTTCCTGTAGTTAGCTACAGCACTGTTGATTATGAGGCAGACCACGGTTGTATCGTCCACAAACTTGACAATGTGATTGGAACTGTAGATTGGTACACAGTCGTGGGTTAGCTGTGCACAACGTGAAGGTCTTAGAGGTGTTATTGCCGACTCGCACATTTTGTGGCTTCCCTGTAAGAAAGTCCAACACCCAGTTGTAGAGAGAGGTCTTGAGTCCCATATGGCTGAGTTTTTGTATTAGCTGCTGGGGAATGATTGTGTTGAATGCTGAACTAAAATCTAAGAAAAACATTCGCACATAGGAGTTCTTTGAGTCCAGGTGCATGAGGGCTGGATGGAGAGCAGCAGAAATGGCATCCTCTATGGACCTGTTTGACCTGTATGCAAACTGAAACATATCATAGGAGGGGGGAAGAATGGACTTAATGCTCTGCATAACCAGCTGCTCAAAGCATTTCATGATAGTAGAAGTCATTACTACAGGCCGATAGTCATTATAGCTATATGGGAGGGGCCTCTTAGGGACAGGAACTATGGTTGTAACTTTAAAACATGTGGCAAAAACAGCTTGGTCCAGGGAGATGTTGAAAATGTCAGCAAGGACATCCTTGAGTTCCTCAGCACAATCCTTCAAAGCACGACCAGGTATGTTTTCTGGTCTGGCTGCCTTCCATGGGTTGATCCTAGAGAGGGTTCTCTTTACGCTGGCTGGGGCCAGACATATGGCCTGCTCGCCCAGAGGGGGAATGGTTTTCTGTGCTGGTGTGCTCTTTTGTGTCTCAAACCGGCCAAAGAAGTTATTTAGGCAGTTAAGCAGTGTGATGTCACCTTCATATGTCTGTGGTGGGGGTTTGTAATTAGTGAGGGTTTGGATGCCACACCAGAGAAACTGTGCATCTCTGGTGTTGCTAAAGTGTCCAGAAACTTTCTTGCTGTACTGCTTTTTTGCTTTCATGATGCCACGTGACAGGTTGACTCTAGCTTTTGCTAGTCCTGCAGTGTCACTGGCCCTAAAGGCTGCGTCACGAATCCTCAGAAGCCTGTGGACTTCTCCTGTCAGCCATTTTTGTAATGGATGACATCATCAGTACATTTTGCAATGTATGCTGTAACCACCTCAGTATACTCTTCAATGTCTGTGTAGTCATTGTGAGTGGCTGCTTGTTTGAAAATGTCCCAATCTGTAGTGTTAAAACAGTCCCTCAGAGCACTGGAGGTATCCTCTGGCCACACACGTACCTGCTTTTGTGTTGGTCTGATGGTTCTCAATCTGGATCTGTATGCAGGTCTCAATATGATGGTGATGTGATCAGAGAGACCTAAGTGGGGGAGAGGGGAGGTCTTGTAGGCTCCCTTGCAGGTTGTGTACACCAAATCCAGTGAGTTGTCTCCTCTTGTAGGAAAGTCCACATGTTGGTGTAATTTGGGCAATAAAGCTTTTAAATGATACATTCAATGACAAAAAAAAACAACTATTTTATTGTATACAAATTGGCTTAATAATTTCTAAAAACATTTCACTCATTCCTCTCTCAATCTTTCTCTCTCTCTCTCACACACACACAATGTGGTTACTTAAATATATACAGAATAGGATCTAAAATTCTTGAAACAGAACTGTCTTACATAGCTTTATCCATGTGTTGTCACTCTGTAATTTGAGAGTATTCAGTCTGGCAATATGGTGCAGCCTTAGTTTGTGGAAGACAGACACAATTAAAGACATGATCATAAAATGATGGTTGTCAGTTTCAAACTGTGCTTCCTCAATGTGCTCCTTGAGAAGAAATACATCTGAACTAATCTCAGCCCGAACAAACTGATTGATCAAAGATACACTGACAGCTTGCCCTAATGTCGACTATCGGATAACACGCTTAGCTACTTTGACCACCTTGACTGTACCCTCAGAAGGAATCATCAAACCTCCTTTGTTTTTTAATGTGAGCAAGTGGTAGCTTTGATCATATGATGCCAGTACAGCATCTGTTACCAAACTAGCACGGCACACATCACAGGACAGCTTTCTCAAAATCCCGTCTAAGGGCTACCTCCCACTGCTTCCTGAGGTGGATTTCTTTGGGAAAGCTTCAAAGTTTGAGAAATGTTAACAGCTAACAACAATCTACATCAGTGTTTCCCAAACTCGGTGCTGGTGAACCCCTGTGGCTGCAGGTTTTTGTAACAACCAGATTCTGTTTTTAATTGGACTCCTTGGCTAATTAAGTGAACTGATATTTCCCAAGTTCTGTGTTTAGGGAACAATATAGAAATTAAAAAACTAAGCTTGCTAAAAAAAATATTAAAATGTACCAAGCAGTTATATAGGAATACTGTGTTTTTTTCTTTTTAACAGTACTTTCATTTTGATTTTCATTCTACTTTTCTAGGTCTTCTAATTGTTACTAATTACTAATTAGTGGGTCTGACTCTAAAGTAGTTGCAGCCTTTGATTATTCAGTGCCTGGGTGTCTGATCTGTTCATTTTAAATTGTCATTATTAAGATGCAACAAAGGGGGAAAACTGCACAGAGAAAGGGCAAAGTATAATGAAATCAACAAAAGAGAGTTAAGCATTATAGCAAAAGCAGAAATATTTCTAAATATCTTATAAATGTAAAAATCATGCTGCTAAGCTTTTCTGAATGTCGAATAAAAGAATAAAAAAATACCAGCTAATTAAATGAGATCAGTGCTATCAGGCGTTGTCACTGATAAGGAATCTGGTTGAAACAAAAACCTGCAGCCACAGGGGTCCACCAGGACCGAGTTTGGGAAACACTGATCTACATAGCCAGTAACTACTGTTATAGACAGCCGGCAACTCAATCCAGCCGGGATGTCCCAGGATGGGAAGAATGGAGAAGGGCAGTCTTTCCAGGACACTGCCTTCCCCAGGACGCTAGGTGGCAGCTCCCCTCGATGGTAAATATACACCGGATTCCCGCAGGGCATCATGGGACATGGAGTCCATTTTCTCAGCCCTGTTGGGTGCCGCCAGGGGGTGCTCCTAAAGGACCTGGGGACTCTTATTTTTCCTAAAACCCGGAAGTACTTCGGTGTCACGTGGATGGAAGCTCACAGTATTACCCTGATACCTGAGGACTGATGATGTGGCGTTTGACCGGGAAAAAGAGAAGGAACACTTCCAGGTCATGGAATATATTAAGGACTGTTGGAGACCCATCAAAGAGAGCTGGAGTTGGGAAGTTGGGTGATGAAGCTGCTGGGAGTGGAGGATTGTTTATTGTTATAGTGATTATTGATTAAGGTATTGTTAATGGAGAATTGTAGCATATGTGGTGCTTTGGGCGCTGTATTGAAGAGAATAATTAAAAAGTCTTCTTGGGCTTATACAAGTGTGTCCTGAACGCCTGTCTGATGGGTTTCACAGGGCAACAGCCACCCCTAACGTCCACACTACGTTAAGCCAAAACGTTGTTTGGAGGCTCACTTGAGCACATAAATGTATAGCTTTGCTAGCTTAGCCTGGCGTAGCTAAAGTTAAGACTATAAAATGGGATTTTCCATTGGCCAAATATAACCAAAACAATTGTTCAGCCTTACCTATGAAATGTAACCCCCCTGGATCCGATTTGGAGAGTACAGCGGTTTGTACAATCCCAAGCAGAACATGCGTGAGGCATCTTAATCCATTACTTCACTCCACAATATGGCGGTGACGTTGAAGTACGATGCTGCTGGTCATGCGGCGTCTAATAATTCTATGTCTATGGTTAGGAGACACATCTGCTTTTAAACGGCACCATATATTTTTTCCACATAATACATTTGCGAAAGGACTTGGTGGTAATTATTACTATTTAACAGAATCTCCCCTTGAGTCTGTAATGAACACAAGGCTGAAGTTAAGTACATATTCTTCTTATTCGGTCCCATCTACATGCTTGCTTGCAACCCGCAGCTGTACTTGTTCACACAGTATTTGCAAAACAGTTACTTATTCTAAAGGCAAAATATTCAACATTTACAATTGACGTCTTTATGTAACATAACATTTAGTTACTACTAGTTAGATTTATTATGCCTGGCGACCGCGCACTGTGCCGCACAGACAGGTGAAGTAACTTGCTCAGGGTCACACAGTGTCCGTTTTAGAATTTGAACCCAGGAACAATGGGTTGAAAGTGCAAAGCCCTAACCGCAATGCTTGCACATCTTTAACATGTAATTGACTAAATTGACTAAACATGTCAATTCTTTGAAAAGCTAAACATATAACATTTAGGACCTGCATGGGTCAGTTACATTATATTTAGCCTGCTTACCTTTCACAGTTTTGTGACAAGGCAGATGCGTTTTCTAAGGTGCACAGGAGATTTGCTCTGCCCAGTGCGAGTACCGGGGTGAAACTGACAAAGTATTCCCACTTCAATATCAGATAAATGGGATTTACTGTGATGTTTAATGGGCACTGTAAAGCATTAAATCACGTTAGACCACCTTAATTTTCATAGTTTTGTGACATTGGCATATATAAACTTGTCTAGGACAGATTCCTTTGTTAAATTATAGTTTAACATTTTTGACCCGTGCAGGACCAAAATGTGGAATATTTATTTTTTCAAATAATGGATCAGTTTGTAATGAAGCCGATTAATGTACACACTGTAGAATATTTTGCCTTGCTGTTATAAGCTGTGAATAAGTAGCTGACTGCAATCTTATACTGGGAGTAGCTAGGAGTGAATAAAATGCCAGTCGAATGCATACCTAACTTCAGCCCTGTGATCATTTCAGAATTAAGAAAAAAAAAACTGTTAGAAATAATTACCACCAAGCCCTTTCACAGACTTACAGTGACATGCAAAAGTATTCAATCCCTTTAGAAGTCATCCTAATTTTCTGCATGACAAAAGATTTGTCTACATATTTATCCATTTGGTATTTTTATTGTGAACTCTTGTGCTGTAACAAAACTTTATCAAACTTCAAATAACTTAACTAAAGAAAACTTCAAAGTGATTGTTTGCCTAAGTATTCAAGCCCAACACATTCATACTTTGTCAAGAACCTTTCTGCTGCAGTAACAGCCTTCATTCTTTTGGGGTATGTAAATATGCCCCAGTTCTGCACAATGCTCAGGCGTGATTCTTTCCTATTCTTCTTGGCATGATTTCTTGGTGCCCTCTATGTTGGCGGGATGGTATCTCTGAACAGCAGTTTTCAAACAGTGCCCCAGATTCTCAACAGGGTTAAGAGGGTTTTGACTTGGCCATTCCAAAACATTCACCTGTCTGTTTTTGAGCCATCCCAGTGTCACTTTGGTCTAATGCTTAGGGTCATTGTAATCTTGAAAGATGAATCTTCTCCTGAGCTTTAAATTCATAGCAGACTTTAATGAGTTCTCCTTCAATATTTTGTGGTATTTGTACCCATCTATTGTCCCTTCAACTCTGACAAGATTCTCAGTCCCAGCACACGAAAAACATCCCATAGCAAGATGCTGCCACCGCCATATTCCACTGTAGGTCTAGTGTTTCTTGTGGCATGGACAGTGTTTGTTTTATGCCACACATTCTGTACCTCTTTGAAGTCTGAGAAAAAAGTTCTATTTTGGTTTCATCTGTAAAGAATACAGTTGTTTTTTTAGAAATTACCAGATTCAAATGGATCAGTAACATTACAGGTCTAGTATTCTGCTAGGGAAAGAAAGCAAATAATTAGTGTGGCAGTTAAGGGGTGGATTATCCACATGTAGATTATATCACATACGAGGATTCACATTTGTTCAGAGTCCTGGAGACCTTGGCCAACAAGCTGCCTCCACCCTTCTGGCCATTCCACAGCTGAGTCAGTGATGGGCCAGCCAAGCCGATAAAAAGACCCTTCTACCCAATGGTTCCAGTGCTGTGATATGAGACATGACTTTTTTATAGGCAGGCAAACTACTTGGCAGTGAGACGTGGCACCAAGTGGCACCTGAGGATTCAGAGAAGTAAAACCGAATTGGCAAGGGTTAGCAGCAGTTTATAAATGTCATGTTACTTATTGTATGTTTTAGCACTAATGACTTACAACAGAGATGAAGTATGCACAGGTAATCAGCAGGTCTAGTCTGGATATGATAAATAAAAGTAGTTCAGCAAATTCAGCTGGGATTTAAAAGCTGAGACTGGAGGGGCATCTCTTATAGTAAGTAGTAGGTAGACCATTTCACAGCTTCTGGCCCTGTAGCTAAAAGCTCGACCTCCTGCTGTTATTTTATTAATCCTTAGAATCATAAGTAGACCGGCATCTTGAGATCTTAATGTGCACTCTGGTTTGTAAGTCATGATACATTCAGATAAGTAAGCTGGACCTTGGAAATTTAAGGCTTTATATGTTAAAAGGAGGATTTTAAAATCTGCCTTAAACATAAGTGGGAGCCACTGTAGGGACTTAAGAACTAGAGTTATGCATTCATATTTTCTTGTTCCTGTAATAAGTTCTGCAGCAGCATTTTGAATTAACTGAAAGTTGTATAAAGAACATGTTGAACATCCAGTGAACACCACATTGCAGAAGTCAATCCTACTAGAAATAAGTGCATGAATTAAATAATAATAAAATATTGTTGCAATCAGCATTTTTCCCTCCAATAATGTGTTTAAAGACAAGGAGTTCTCATCTGTCCACTCCTTTAACTAAGACATAAATTAAGGACAACATTGGAGAAATGTCCTTTGGCCTAAAAGAATGGTAGTTATTATAATTAGGTGTCATCTGTGTACGAGTGAAAATTAACATTATGTTTTTTAATGATAGATCCAAGTTAACGCATAAAAAGTGAAAACAGTAAAGGTCCCAGTACTGAGCTTTTTGGGATACCATATCTCACTTCTGTGTATAATGATGGAGTTCCATCAGCACATTTCTGTACATACTGGGATCAATTTGATAAATAAGAACTAATCCAGGCAAGGACATTGCCTGTGAGCCCAATGTTATTATCCAGCCTGTGTAGTAAAACAAAATGGTCAGTAGTATCAAACACTGCGCTTAAATCTAAAAACATAATTACAGTAATTTACAATGTGCGTTAGTGCCGTTTCTGTACTATGACCAGTGCAGAAGCCAGACTGGAATTTCTCAAACTGGCATGTGTAAGGTGCAACTGAAACTGATTGGCGACTACTTTTAGAGAGAAAGAAGTACATTTGAAATGGCTCTATAATTATTAAGTGCATGTAGGTCTAGGCCTGACTTTTTAAGTAATTATTTGATGACTGACGCTTTTAGTGCATCAGGTTAGCACTATTCAATAATGAGCTAATGCTAAGAATAGGTGCTGGAAGAATATCCATTGTGCTTTTTACTAGTATTGTTGGCACTGTATCTAGACAAGTAGTAAGTTTCACTTTAGTTATTAAAGTTAGGCTTCCTATTCTGTTAAAAGCTTAACACTTCTGGAGCTCTCAATGCAAGGCGAAACAGGGTTTGCCAAGCTAATATGCAGTTTGCACTGTGATGCTGAGATCTGGTATCTAATATTTTTGATTTTCTCATTAAAGAAGTTCATAAAGTGTACATTTCTAATATCTGCTGGTATTTAGCATTGTAGTTCTGAATTCCCATTTCTTAAATTAGCAACTGTTCTTAACAGTACACAAGGATTATTATTGTTGTTATCTATTTATTATAGAATAGTAGTCTGAGTGAACTTTAAGGAAAGCATTTTATATTTTTAACACTCTCTGCCTGTGCAATTTGAAAGGCCTGCAGCTTTGTTTTTCTACATCTACACTGCAGTTTTTGGCACTCTAATTTCAAAGCTCAAGTGCCCTCATTAAACCAGGGTGAGTTTCCATATGCTTTGATAAACTTTGTTTTAAGGGGAACTACTGTATCCAAAGCTTCTCTCCAAGTCATACTATAATTTGATGTTAGTAGATCTTAATTCCATCCATCCATTATCCAACCTGCTATATCCTAACTACAGGGTCATGGGGGTCTGCTGGAGCCAATCCCAGCCAACACAGGGCGCAAGGCAGTCAAACAAACCCTGGGCAGGGTGCCAGCCCACCGCAGGACATAGATCTAAATTGCTTTCTACAATTACACTTGACTTACTCAAAGTATCTATAAATTTTGAAGCAGAATTCCAATCTAGATGTTGCACTATCTTTGTTTTAATCTGTGAGTAAGGGCAAAACCAAATCAAAAGTAATTAAGTAGTGATCAGAAATAACTTCATTCACTTGAGTAATATTTACATTTTTAATTTCAACTCTTTAAGTTATAATTATATCTATTGTGTGGTTATGATTAGGAGTTGGACCTTACAATCTGACAAAACCCTACTGAATTTAACAAATAACTAAAACAATTGCTAAATGTTTTAGTTTCCACGTCAATGTATACATTCAAATCCCCCATCAACACTACACAGTCATAATTTATAGCCAAATCTGATAAAAGGTTGCCAAATTCAATCATAAACAATGAATCTGGACCTGATGGTCAGTCTGTAGACTTGCATTCCAATTGTGCTGTAATCTGTTTTAATATTTAAAATGTATGCCTCAAAGGATGTGAAGTCACCTACATTTTCAGAAGTGTAGTTACATATTGGTTTGCATCATGACTAAATTTATAAGATGCCCCACAACAGGGATTATGGGATTTTGTTTCCCACCTGCAGCACAGTACTATAAGTACCAATACAGCACACAGTCCTTTCTTTTGTTCTCCCTCTCTCACCTCCTTCTACCTCTACTCCTACCTCAAGCTTTGTTTGCTTCCTCACATCTCTGGCTCCCTGGAAGGAGTGAGGTGGCTCTTTTTATACAGCACCCAGAAGGTGTGGTGGAAGTCATGCTGAGGGGTGCTCAGCTGTTCCTCATGCCCTGGCAGTGGCATGTTGAGCCTCCATGTTCCAAACCTGTGGCACCATAGCAAGCTAGGGGGGAGGTATTACACCATGTAAGCTATTTCCCCCAGTCCTTCCCTTAAGAAGGTGTCCCAGTTAAATAAGAGTCTTGGCTGTCCATTACACAGTGTACATTATCCCATTATATAGCTTGGTGGTATTTTTACACATTCATTGGAAATTTCAAAATTTTAAAATGGAAATGTAACATTTTAGCAGTACTTGAAGATGAATTAATTGAAGTTGAAGTGTGGAATCTTTTAAAACATTGTGTGAAATCTTTTAAAACATTGTGCTAACTAGGGCATTTTTATTTATCTATCTTTTATTTATCATTCAACAGTGAATGGCAACTTGCTTACATAATAACTATTGGTCCTGTGGAAGAAAATAATGAATACAGACACCACCCCACTAGAATGCCCCAATTTAAGCAATAAAACACAGGCAGTAGAAAGTGTCAATCATTATCTTTATCTAAATATCATAAGAGGCAACAAGTGCATATCTTATTAGCAACATGTTACAAAGAAAAAAGTGTCCTCTGCTCTATATTTATACAATTCATTGATTAGGTCACTACTCAAAAAAAGGAATTCATTACATAATCACAACATTTTTAACATGATTGGTTACACCCTTGTTGCTAATGGAACATGGCTAATGTTGATACCTTAAATGACCACAATTTGATTGATAGTCCTGTTAGCTTAGGATGTACATGACTTTTTAAATGCATTATTTTTATTCTTATTTTAGGAGACGTGCGAGTTCCTGTCCAGTTTTATCCTGTTTAGAACAAAAAGGACGCAGATCTAATTTTTGAATGGCTATGACACAAATATAACATTTTCTCTTAAGGGGTTATATAAAATCACAAGATATACATTTATCATAGTGAATAATAAAGTAACAGCATCAGCTTTTAAGCATGAGCTCGGAAGGATATGAGACTTAGACACATGCTAGGTGCACATAGGACCAGGATTCAAATTCAACTCTTACAGTCCCTTTTCTGATCCTGAATTCTTCTGGCCATGAGAACTAGTAAAGATGAACAGAATAGGATAAGGAAACTCTGTGATGTCCACTCTGTGTTCTGTTGCCTTGCCTTACACCTCCTGCTGATGAATCAGCAAAATACCTGATTGCCAGCTCATGTCATAAATGGTTGATTTGGATATTTGGATTGTAGTTTGATAATTGAGAAGGCCACTGCATTGAGGTGATTTTACTGTCATGTTTTTGAAACTACTGTATATTGGGACCAAGCTTGTGGCTACATCATATTTTATTGTAAACTAAATGATAAACTATTCTGAAATGGTATATTTGTATTAGTCGTTGTGATAAAAATTAGCTCAGGGCAGGACTTTGGTGCTGTCTATTCTGTCCATTCTCATTTTGGGTGTGATGTGAGCTAGTGTACAGTAGTCCTATCCCTAATCGAGTACTCCATTATCTTAATGTACACCACAAAGATAAAGATAAGTGTTATGTTTGCAATATGTACATTTTACGACAGTGTGTTCTTGTTAGTACAAATTACCTGGCCTATGAAATGTGTCTCTTTTCTTATTTTATATTTGATATATTTGATGCCTCATATTGTAATTTTTCAAAGCAGCATTAGCCATACATCCACTCATCAAAATTGTGATAGACTTTCTTCAAGGGGAGGGTGTGATAATTTTTACAGATTTGGCAGAACCGCATCCTCCAGTCAGAGATCAACTGCACTTTGAAATGTTTTTTCCACTCAAAGTATTGCTTATAAAGAGTCTCGTTCTTTGCCACTTTCTTAAGATATTCAGCCAGTTCTTTGGTGCTTGAGAAGTCCTCCACATGAATGAATGACCCTGGAGGCACAAACTCTTCATAGTTGCTTCGTGGTGGCCCTAAGACTACAGGCACTGAGCCTGCCATGAAGGAATTCCTCCACAGCTTTTCAGTTATATAGTCCTGGTGTATGGCATTTTCAAATGCTAAATAGAAGGGATACTTGGAAATAGTTGTTGGGAGACTTTCTGGGCTCAATGGTTTTCCATTAGCCTTGCCATATATATCAATTGTCATATAGTTTTGCAGGCTCTTTACAATGCTTGTTCTCTTGTGATGTTCCTTATAATTGCTGACCACCCAAGCAGCCAAGCAAGAGCCTTTTTTTGGAATGGTGTAACGTTGGTCAGTATTTGGTATAAGCTTTCCATAGGGTGTGCAAATATCTGAGTCCCGTCTATAGCTCATTGTCCAATTAAAGATTCCATTTAGTTTTTCAATCTTTTTATTGAGACTTGGAGATTCCATAGACATCCAAACCCATGTCTGTTGGTTAGGTCGTTTCTCTATTGGTAGCAAAGTTACAGAAGGATAAATGTCTACATGATGGAAGACTACAACATCAGCCTGGTTAAAGGCAGACCGGTTAGTTGTCAGGTGGCAGCCATGGATACTATAGAGTTCGGCACACACATTATCAGTTATATTGGGTGTTCTGTTATATGGCCATTTCCAGATGAGAATTTTAATGGTGTGTGCAGTAGGGATGGTGCTATAGTTCCTGCTAATAAGGAACTGCATCAGAAAAAATGTGAAACAAACAAGGCCCAAAGCCACCAGGCTCTTACCTTGATTTCTCCACTGCGATGTTTTACAAATTATATGGATAAAAGTGCTGGAGCTAACACTTTCCATTGAGGGGAGGGAACAGTAAGTGGATCTTTCCTTTAGGATGCCTAAGGTGAAGCAGTTTGCAGAGCAAAGGAACCTGTGCAGCCACTGGAAGAAGTCTTTAAGATGTAGCCTGGTATTGGTGGAAAGATCAAACACAAAGAGAATAAGCATGAATTTAGGGCATCTTATTTATAACCACCACTTTTGTGTAAGAATGGTACTAAATACAGAATTAAAAACAGATATGCCAACATACTTATATAATATTAATATTTAATTAAACTTACTTAAAATGAATGGCAATCAGTACACAGTATGGCTATATTGGACAGAAATGAACACAGATGCTTCCCTAAGTGATAACTATAAGCTATGAAAGATATAATAGTAGGGTCGACAAGAAGAATTACTTCTATTAATAACTATAATAACTTGGTTATTTAGATTTAGAGTGGCACAGTATATAGAAAAGACTAAAATATTAGATGACTGGCAACCCTAAATTGGCCATTTAGGAAGGAAGGAGGAAGTGAGTGAGTGAGTGAATGAACGAACGAACAAACGAACAAATGAATGAACCATATGATGGACTGTTATGCCTTTAAGGGATGGCTGCTAATTTCCATAGATAGCATCCTGCTACCTCATCTCTTTAATAGAGAAAGTGAGTTCAGAAAGAAGGTAAGTGAATGAACAGAAAGAGATATGTTGCCAGTCATTCATCATTATAAAAATGACCTAATCTAGTACTGTATGTTTTACTTCATCTAGTTCTACCAGAAAACAAATTCTTGATGTCTTTGTACGATTCAGATGGAGTTCCTAAGTTCACAGTTCAATATCAGATAACAGTGCTGCTCACCAAGGCTATGCTCCTCCAGTAATTCATCATGCCACAGGCAATGGTGTGGTACTTTATACAGTAAATACAGACTTGAATTCAATTTCACTGCCACACGTCTTGCTCTCAGCCTATTCATGTGGCCTCCTGAGATTTACAAGTGTTTCGCTCATTTCTCCAGGAGGTAACACCTGGCACATTAATTAATTAATTTAATTAATTTTGCAGGCATAGTTTTTTGAAGCCATAATAAACTTATATATGAATTATGTCCTAGTTAACAGCTGGTTTAACCAAGAGTTACTGTAAATTATCAGCTTATTGAAGCCCATTGACCATTTTATGGTCTAACTTATTGAGCATATCTTCCACGGTTTTGTTCTTATCATCTTCTTACTTCTTATATATTTTCCCCAGAGATTCACTCATTATCAAACTTTTTAAATCCAGTTTAGGTTCACAATGCAGGAACCAGCACTGAAAGACTCAAGATCAGAGTGACTAATCAATTAAACTGCATGTGTCTGAGATTTGGGAAGAAAACCTACACAAACAGTCAATGACCTTGGAGGAATTTAATTCACAAAGGCCATTTTGGAGCAGTAAAGATGTTTATGCAAGTGCTAGCAAAACCTGACATGTCAAATCAGTAACTTCTCTTTGATATATTTTACACCTGGGATTCTAGCAAAAGCAACGGATAAATGTTCAGATTACTGTACTTAGATAGCACAACAATATATTTGGTCCAAAGGCTGATGAAATACAGAATTGTAACAGATTTAATCTATTTACATGCCATTCTCAATTTTAAAAATCATGTCAAAACCTGTCATTAAAGTTTGAATATCATAAAATTGTACTGTATGTGTTTAAGCTCTTGTACATGACCTACTTAGAATGGTGGCAAACTAGATAGTTCTCTCTCTCTCTCTGCAGCAGTGTTGTTGTATCACATGACTCATACTTCACCCGTCCCCCCCAACAGCCACCATCCCTATCCACTAAAACTTTAAGAATCTTATTTTAATACTGTGACACTCCATGCTGCATTAGTGATTGGTGAACAGAGATCAGATAAGTCTCACATATGCAAATCTGAAGTAAGTTTCAAGTCCTGATTTCCAAGTTTCAAGGGAGGTCACAGCAGGTTATAAGGATTACATTCATGCAAGTCAAGACATAGTGCTTAAGGAACAGCAGTTATGGGACATCACTTACTGTCTTATTAAAAACATGTAATGGTCTCTTTGTTAGAGATGCTAGGTGGAAGGCTGACGCAGCATAATGATATCATTATTGCACGTCGGCACCAGCACGTTTTGTTCAGTGTACTTTATCCAGTAGCATACAACACGACTGACTTTGAATTGAGTGCCCGGCTATTGTCGTTAATTAATATGAGAAACATTGTGTCAGAAGTGTAACCACTTAATTCAGAAGACTAGGAGGGCAGAGCTTTTCTTTCCTATCCTAAGCAAAGACAAAGGCTGTGCCACTGTGAATCAATTCAAGTGACTAGTATCAATTCAGTCCTTCTGTAATTCATGGGCATGGCTACTCTGATTCTGCCTTCTGCAGGAAATGAAAATGAGTGGCAACCTAGACAGAAATTGGGATGTGTTCAGGTCAGAATTCAAAGATTATGCCATTGCTGTCAAGCTTAATAGGAAGAATTCCACAATTCAAGTGGCTAGTTTGTGGAGTATCATGGGTGCCAAGTGCAGACATGTCCTCAAGCACAACATGAGTCTTTCAGCAGCAGACAAGACATATGTAATGGCCATTCTGAAAATACTGGAGGGATATTTTAATCCTACAAAGAACATGATTTATGTACTCTATGTATTTGGCAGTTGTAAACAGGAGGATGGGGAACCATTTGACAGTTTTATTACATCTCTGAAAGAAAAATCTGCCACCTGTGAGTATGGAGGATTAAGAGATGAACTTATTCATGGTTAATTCGTGCTAGATATAGCAATAGAAGCAACCCATAGGTGGTACTACGGGAGAGAGATCTCACTCTTGCCATGGCAGTGGAGACATGTCGATCAGCAGAGTTTACTCATATAAGACTTAGGTCAATATAGTTGGACAAACCCCCCACGGATAATGTTAATGCCTCTTCAAATCAATTTTATAGGACTTTGCTACCCATCACCATAGTAGAGCAAGCAGATCAATTCTCAGGCTCTGCCACAGATCACCCAACATTCAAATACTGTGGCAGTTCACATGGACATGGGAGGGAACACTGTCCAGAATATGGAAAGGCACTCAATTTATATTTGACAGCCAACCACTTTGCTAGAGTGCGCCTGAAAAGTAAGAGAAGGCAAAAGGAAGGGAAACTCCTTATTATTGATCCAGAAGTGGACCAAGCAAGCAGCAGTGCTGATAATGATGCTTACTCTACTGAGCACTTTGGAACTATGGGTTCTAGAGGTAAGAAGTGGTTTGTTACAATACAGCTTCACAAGAAACCACAGCAATCCAGTTAGATGTAAGGTTATGTGTTTAAAGCACAAAATAAGATTAGCACCCTGAGCTAAACTGTGTTCCAGTAATACGAGGCCACAATTGTACTCTGGTCAAATAATTACCTCCTTAGGACTCTTTGACACAGAATAGGTCATTTATGTTCATGTGCATAGATTGGAATTCGTACTCATGGAGGTTGGTCAGAAACCGCTGCTGTCAAGCTCAACACGTAAGAAGCTTGGACTAATGTGCTTTACAATTCCAGCACAGCTGTACCTCACAAATGGTGTCTCATCAGTGCCCGTTACCTGCAGCAGCTTGATTAAAACGTATGAAGACGTTGTCACACACGTGCGCTTCGGATGCAGGCTAAGGGCTTAACCGAGTGCTGAAAACAAGAGCAGGTTTTTTCGGAGTGCACTAATCTTTTCTCTCCTTCTCCTACAGATCCCCCAAAGGGAAACCAACATAGATTACTTTCTGCTTCACTTGCATAACCATGCCTTCTACCAAAGTCACTTCCAATTTATATTATTATAAAAGCCCAACTCCTTTTGTGTTTAGTTGTCCCTGTTTTGGACACGGAACCAGACATTGCTCTAAAGGCATTTATTGAAAGTTTTACGTATTTTGCTTTGTACATTGTACAATATAGGGGGTGGTTTCCCAAGCCTTTTTACACCTTCTATGTGTATCTTTACAATGGCATAGTCAGCAGGATACTGCTTCATGATATTTAAGGAGCAAGACCTTAACAGCATCCTTTACCACTTGGCAACTGAGCAACAGAGGGTTAAAGTGCAAGTGGAGTAGTCAGAAGCCCAAATCGAAGCTCATTTGGCTCTCCGTCAAGTTCAGCCTTGACACCCGTCACAGGTACTCGTTCCACTGACGCCTGACGACGATATCAAATCTTATTTTACAGTTTTTGAGAGAACAGCAATCCGCCAGCGCTGGCCAAGAGCGGAGTGGGGTAATATCTTGGCGCCTTTCCTGAAAGGTGACGCACAAAGGGTGTATTATGACCTCTCGGAGGAAGACACCGCTGACTATGGAAAGCTCAAAACCGTGCACGCAGGCATTTGAAATATGGGAGCTGATTAAAACCAGATACTAACGACGCTCGGAATATAGTCGAACAAATCACCTGAGGTTATTGAGCTATTTAAAGCAGCATCCGTAACCAAGAGAAACGAGTGTCCTGCGCGCCAAACCCGACAGACCTGGGCCTCCCCAGCCAACCCCAGTAGATGACCCTCAGAGCCCATCATTAGACCAGAGGAGAAGAATCCGGTGTTTCCCCACTGTTTCAAGTATCACATCGTGTCATATCGTGATGATCTGTCTCTTGTTGAACGAACTGATGGAGTGTGGATTAGCTCTCGGAGTCAGGTATTGTGCACTCATTAATCCTCTTAATGAGTCTCTTTCCCATACAGGAGTGGCTATTAACAATGGGCAACAGATGGCAGCTTTATTTGACTCTGGCAGCAACATTTGAGTTTTTGCTTGCCGTTTTGTGTTATCATGACTGTGGTTAAAAGAAAGGACCAGTATAACCTGTATCCGCGGTGAGACAAAGGGGTGGGCTACAGCCATGTGTATAATAAGTATTGGAGATCACCTCCAAAAGCTCTGTATGGCTATTATGCTGGACCCTCCTTTTCCCATGATATTATGGCAAGACTGGTCAAAAATATGGATGCGCAAGATACATCCAGCCTGCCACCATATGGAGGAATATTTCGGACAAAATGAAATAAATAAATAAATGCGTAAATAAATAAAAGTACTGTGAAATGTGAGCATAAATAAATAAATGTGTCATGAAATGACAGCCTTAATAAATAAATATGTCATGAAATGAGAGCATAAATAAATAAATGTGTCATGAAATATGTTTTTCGTTGCTTATTTATTTATTTCATTTTGTCCGTAACATTCCTGCAAACCGTCATGAAATACGGCTTGAAATAAAACTGTCACATTCACTCGTCAAAGTTGAGAGGGTGGGCTCTAACACGCCCTCTAGTTACTGATTGGTGAATCGATAGCACAAGAATTAATTAGAAAAATGCTTACTACTGCCGATTAAATGGATTCTGCCGAAGATATTACGTATTTCAGAGAGAGAATTGAAGATTTATCGGAAGAAATTACAATGTTGGCGGCCCTTTTAGAACTGAGTATTTGCCCCTTGTTTTACGAGTAGAAAGTCAGTTGCATATTCGCAGCTACTTTTTCAAACAACTGTACAGCTCTGATCAGTGGTAAAGTTGTTCAGTTCAAAATATTAGGTGGAGCTGCTTTGGGCATTCCATGTCAAAGTACCTAAACTAATACAGCCGTATATCAAACTGGCTCATTCGCCTTGTGATCGTCTTCTCCGATACACCATATAGATCTGCAATCTGTTGTACTTTTAAACCGCATAACAGAAGGTGTTCTATTGACTCAGCTGGAATGTCAAAGGATGGACGTCCAGAGCAGGGAGCTGCATCACCTGAACTGGAGTGTAGTCGAGTCCGTTCCACCTGTTCTTCGATAATTTCAAAAACAGTTTCATCTATATCGGAGTCTAAAAGGGCCGCCAACATTGTAATTTCTTCCGATAAATCTTCAATTCTCTCTGAAATACGTAATATCTTCGCAGAATCCATTTCATCGGCAGTAGTAAGCATTTTTCTAATTAATTTTTGTGCTATCGATTCACCAATCAGTAACTAGAGGGCGTGTTAGAGCCCACCCTCTCAACTTTGACGAGTGAACGTGACAGTTTTATTTCAAGTCGTATTTCATGACGGTTTGCAGGAATGTTACGATTAAAATGAAATAAATAAATAAGCAACGAAAAACATATTTCGTGACACATTTATTTATTTATGCTCTCATTTCATGACATATTTATTTATTAAGGCTGTCATTTCATGACACATTTATTTATTTATGCTCACATTTCAAAGTACTTTTATTTATTTACGCATTTATTTATTTATTTCATTTTGTCCGAAATATTCCTCCATACCACCATGCCGTGTTTACTTGTGTCACCTAGGATTGATGTGGCAGTCCAGTGTGACGAGGTGCCTGGCACCGACAACATCCTCCATGCCCCAGAAGAACAACCCAGACCACTTATCAGACCTTCACTTTCAATGTAGACAGACACCAAGTTCATTTAAACGGGAGCAATGGAATGATGACTCCCTAAAAAATGCTAAAAATGCAATCATTGCTGTAAACAGCCAACACACGCAGCATCCCATGCCACAAGGGCCACACTTTGTGATTAACAATGATCTTCTCGATCAGTTAGCTGACCATGAGGGGGAGGTCAGGTCCCTGTTGCTAGTCCCACAGACCTTCCGGCAGGAAGTCTTTGATCTAGCACATACCCACCTCCTAGGTGCCCATTTGAGAACCGAAAAAACTACAGCGTATTAAGCTCCAATTTTATTTGCTCAGAATTTAATGAGGAGGTCCGTCACTTTTGCAGCTCCTGTCTGGAGTGCCAACTGTGACAGATTCCTAGGAGGGACAGTGCTCTACTTGTTCCTCTTCCCTTAATAGACATTCCCTTTGAAAGAATTTGGGTAGACATCGTGGGACCCCTGGTACCTTAAGCCCAAGGACATAAATATATCTTAGTCCTTGTGGATTATGCTACCCGTTTCCCAGAGGCTATTTCATTCCAAGATGATCGCATGGAAACTAGTTGGGGTCTATGCGCTCATCGGCATCCCCAGAGAAGTCCTAAAGGACCAAGGGACACATTTTACTTTGGAAATGTTCAAGGAGGTAGCCAAGTTACTGAAAATAAAGCGTCTGAAGACCTCGGTGTATCACCCACAAACTGATGTCTTTAATGGAGAGGTTTAATCAAACTCTCAAACAGATGCTACGCAAGGTGGTAAGCGGGGATGGGAAAAACTGGGACCAGTTACTTCTCCTTATATTGTTTGCCTATCAGGAAATTCCACAAGCCTCTGCGTGCTTCTCCCCTTTTGAATTATTATACGGACAGCAACCCCGAGGCATATTGGACATTCTAAAGGAAGGTTTGGAGGAGGAGGCCCTCCCTTCCACAAACATACTTGAATAAATCGTACAGTTATGTGATAGATTAAGCAAAATCCGACCAATACTAAAAGAACACATGGCAAAAACTCAAGCAGCACAGGCCCGCTATTATGACCAGGGCATGAACCTCTGGGAGTTTAATCTTGAAGATTGTGTCATGGTCCTTATTCCTATATAAAATTAGTATATTCATGTATTAGCATAAATAAATAAGCATTAACCTTAGTGCAAATATTAATGCCTGCTAAACAAATGGTTAAATAAATGCCCATGCCATATTTCTTTTTTAATTACAGCTTAGCTTTAGCTGCCAATAAAACCTAGCGAAAGGACCCAGGAAGGGAGAACGATGAGATACGACAGCTCAAGGATGGAAGAAGGGAAAACACCTGTTGGCTCTCAGCCGACCTAAAAATAAGCGGAGCAGAATAATAAAGATAATTGACAGAAAATAAGAAATATTGGTAGTTCTAATAAAAGTTAATTAGGCCAGCTGCAGAGAAAGGAGTCAGGGGAAAGCAGCGAATAGACTGCTTCTAGTGAGGTCAGAATGATAAGAAATGATATATAAACTGTGATTTTTAAACTGGGCTCAGCCTGATTTGGCCAAATTGGATTAAGTCCATGTTGTTGTTATATTGCAATAAAACAATATATTCTGTTTGCCCATCCTCTTGACTCCTAGACCCTTCATTCCAGGTGAAAACTTTTTGGTGCGTCTTTGCTCTGACGATTTTCTCTTTGTCAGATTCTGGCGACCCCGACACTATGAAGAAAAAGGCAGCTGTGACATTCCGACGGCGGGACAGTGCTCTGTGAAACGAACACAGATGGTGATCACCTAAAAAGGTAAGCGATATTTCACTAAAATTTATTTGTGTGAAGTTTCAAAAAAGCGCCCGCCCCTCCGACAGAGACAGTGGCAGAAAGCATCTCTAAAAGAACAAGGTAGGATGAGAAGATGGGCACACAGACTTAAACTGAATGTGTTAAGGCTGTACAGCTGATGTAAATGTGATTGTACAAATGTTATGTACAGTAAATAATGAAAATTAGAATTTAAAGGTTTTTTGAATTGGTTAAAGTTTGTGGCATATGGCCGGTCATTTATCCCGGCCGATACCCCCAGGCCGCCAGATGGAACCCTCCCTGCAGCATGGAGGTGCCCCGAAGACCAGCAGGGAATCCTGGACAATGGAGTTTTTATCCACAGCCCTGCTGGATACCATGGGGGCTGCTAGAGGACGCTGCAGGGAGGAACAAAGACTATTTGCCCTACGCCCCTGAAGTACGTCTGAGTCATAGGGACAAGAGGAATGCCGTACTTCCGGAATGAAGAAGAGGATTTTTATCTCAACCAGAAGTGATAAGGAGTCACATGGACCGAGGGATTGGAAACACTTGCGGGTCAGGGACTATAAAAGAGACTGAGAAACACCAGAGCGTTGAGCTGAACTGGGTGGAAGGGTGGTAACCCGTCTGGGAGTGTGGAGGATTATTGATTATTGAGTATTTGTATTTGATTTATTTAATGAGTATTGTGGAGAGGAGGGTGCTTTGTGTACTGTTGATTATTAATAAAGTCAACTTTCGGACTTTTATCTGGTGTCTAACATTTGGTCTGAGTGTTCAAGGGAGCGATAGCGCCCCCTTTCTGTCACAAGGTTTAACAGATAAACGCTCCAATCCAGGGGACGGAGGGCTGCACGAGTAACGGGTGATGCTGAAATCCTATCAAATACTAAGGTTACCGTGACGATGGCAAACCGTGTATAGGTGTGGAATTCCTGAACTAACACCCCTTGCATTGGCTGTACATGTTCTCCAATGAGGTGTGAGCAGGAGTGGCATGAAGGTGCAAAACTAGCGTAGGGCAAAGATAGGGCACTAGGGAAGCACACAAGGTGCAAAAAAGTACAAGTGAGTATGAGTGTGGACTTTAGGGAATGTACAAAGTATAAATGAACTGCATATATAAATGTGTATAGCTTTTTGTATATAAAATAAAGGACTGTATTGCTTTAAAGAACAGAGTGATAAGAAGGGAAACCTATGCGCATAAAAGTGTCTGTAAATAAATTTCATACAGTTGGAGAAAAAGTGGGGCAGCAGCTTTCACTGGACATTAAAAGAAAGGGGCTATTGTTTAGATGTTTGTTGGCAAAGCGATAGAAAGAGTTACAACATCAGAAAAAAATGGTGCAGAGCATTTAGGCTTGCACCTCTTAATAGCAAAAGCAGCTAAATGAAGGATAGGCACACACACACACACACACACACACATATATTTTAATTGTCCCGTCCCTGAATAAGGAATGATTAAGTGAGTGACTGCATGAGCTCCGTTATCTCTTAATGGTAGTAAAATAAACCACAGGAGCGGAGACAAGTGTGAGTGTGAATGAGCTCCGGACCCAAGTAGTGGGTAATGAGAGGCACAGTAAAGTATTTAAGCACATAACAAGTGTAAGTGGAATTTTGTAATCAAGCACCTTTTTCATGGAGACACATGGAGAGATTTTTTTTATCAAGACGGTGTCACTGTTAGGAATTACAGCAAATAAATATATAAAAGCCAAAGTAGTTCAAATAAGATGAATATAAATTGCAATATATATATATATATATATATATATATATATATATATATATATATATATATATATATATATATATATTTAAAAAAATAAAAATAACAATTAAGAACATTCGAGTAAAGTGGATGAAACTGATTTTGTGACCAAAGTGCGTTTGAAAGAAATGGGTGTGTGCTCACTGCTCGTGGTCAGTGTATGGAAGGTGAAAGAAAGAGAGAACGCAGAATACACTGCAAGAATGAATACGCAAAGACCAGAGAACACACAAAAAAAAAAAACTTGTATTCAGGAAAAAACTGCAAAAGAAGTAAATAAGTTTAATTGGCAACACTTCTCAAAGATGTCTCAAAGTAAGTTTAAAGCCATGATTTAAATACATTTCGCTTGGCTTTGGTTTCGTTTTTGCAGTGTACACGGATTTGACAGAAGGAAAACAGATATTTATAGACAATGAGATATTTGTTGTTAAGAGGCATAACTGAAGTTGGCTTTGGAAAATGGGGAAGGTGTTGTGAGAGAATTTGAAATAATAAAATGTAAGAGCAGTGTTGAAAGAGTCAACACCATCCGAATATTTGTGCTTTTCGAGTTAGTCCCTATTGAAACATTATTAGAGCCATATTTACAGTTTAATAAGTAAAATAGCCTTTAGAGAAATGTAGGAGGAAAGTACTAAAAGTAAAATTAAGTAATAGAAACATTTGTAAGCATATGTGTGTGAATGAGTATATATTAGGATATATTTGTGGGGAAAGAATATAATCAGATGCGCTAAAAAGAAATGTGCACTGTATTTGACTTCAAAGGTACCTGGCGCTCGCTGATCCCTGTGTGTGTGTGTGTGTGTGTCTGTGCTGAAATTCTTCAATGTGTGTGCATGTCTTTTCCACATGCAGCTGTGGCCTTGGTGTTAAGTTATTTCTAACTTCTAATCTTTTTGCTATGTGAATTGAAAGAAGCTTTTTCAACTGTTTGTATGTGAGCGTGAACAGACAATTTGTGTGTGTGTGGAGAAGGAAAACGAAACATGGACGCCACTGGGTATTTGTAATTTGCTAAAATACATTATGCACATACAATTCTTAATAGTTGATATACATTTCCAGAGCTCTGAGGTATTTTGGCTTAGATAAATTTGAATATGTGTAATATTTGATAAAATGAAAATGTCTCCACTTTTAATTATATAGATATTTATAAATATATATATGGCATCTTTCCTTCAGACCCTGATTAAGTCTTAAGGAAAAATGTTCTTTTGATAACTATAACATACAAGGGAGACAATTTCTTTCAATTTCTTCTGTCCTTTTTTTTTCTTGTGATGTGTGTATGTGAGGTTGTGCATTATGGGGATTACTACAGTGGAGTGTGTGGTGGCACAGTGGTTAGCACTCATGCTAAGGTTCAAGCTTATATGTGATTTATGTTGAAGCTTACATGTTATTTGTTTTGTGTTAATATTCTCTGTGACTGTGGAGCCATTTTCTGGAATGCTGTCTTGCTGTGGTATTGTACTGCGTGGTTTCTCGATAGTTGGATTTATCCTTGTCGCCGCAGAATTAGATCGCCACGGAAGATTTTTCCTTGTTGTCATTAACTCAGTTCACCAAAGCAGTCTCCTTGATCTGGAAACCAGCGCCGTTTACAGCTGAGCAGGATTGTGTTATGTTTCCTAGGTTTAACACCAGCTAGCGTCATGAGAGGCTGTTTTATGTTTATTTGTCCTGATTAGTAACGTTAAGTGAGAGTGGAACTTGCTCTTACTTCAGAGTTAATTTCTTTATGTTTCCTTTGCTGCATCGTTTCTAAATATAGTGTGTTAAAAATGGTTTGGGTGATTTTGTGTATGTTATGTAGTGTATTAAAGGGATCCCTGTGAGTGCATTTTAAACAAGTTTAAGTGTGTTTGAGAGTGTTTGTGTCGAAACGTGGTGGTGTTTGAAAGGATGAGATGATTGACATTAATATTAATGTGCGTAAGAATATAAAGTAAATGTTTGTTGAAATTAAAAGAGCTCTTAATTTTAACTAAAAAAGATGTGAACAGGTGGTATAAAAAGGTCTCCAGATTAGGCATGATATTGTATGAGCACCCCTTTCATTTGAGTACTGGCCAGACTCAAATGCAGGGAGGATTTTAATTAAAAAGAGTACATTTTAATGGAAGGAGACATTCTTTAAAACAGTAATGAAGTTGAAGAAAAACAGTGACTTCCAGTCCAGGTAGTTCTCCATGCTAAGATATGCTATAAAGAGGAAGGAATAAGGGGGGTTAACTAACAGAAAGACAGACTGTGCTTTTTGGAGTCAACATTCTGGAAAACATGCAATAAACATCTGAAAGATAGTAATGAAAGAGCGTGCAAGACAAACTGGCTTTGGCAGAAGTTTATGGGGAGAAGAAATCAGTGTATGCAACTGTAATGGAGTATTTTCTTAGTTTGACATTCTGGGAAGATTAACACAGAAGCGAATTCTTCATTCTGAATATGGGTGGGAATGTGCTAATTTCCTAGATAGCATTTTAAAAATAAATAAATAAATAACTGCACATTTTGCATTATAGGGCATTCTGATATATTGATTTCTTTCCTCATCCCCTTTTTGTGTAATATGGACATATTTGTGTGAAATATAATGGAATACTGGTGTTTGTATCTCTATACAGCTGACGAAAGGTTCACTTTTATAATTTGATGCTTTAATGAAACATTGAATGAGACATTTTTATTAAGATTCTAAAACCTAAGATCTAAATGTACGTGGTACTTACTAAAAAAATTAGTAATATAAAATAAATAATTCTTGGGATACATGTAAAGAAACTTTAAGCTTTTAGATGGCAGGTTATAAGGGGTTAGAGATGGATTCCAATATCATTTTTGCTGAAAAGTGATCTTTGAAATACTTTAAGGGACTTTGCGTAAGAAGGGATAAAATATTTTACTTCACTGACCTTGTTAATCTTAGATATGGTCCAGATATAATCAAATATGAACATCTTGTGTAAAAGGAAAATGTTTTTAATACTTTACATATTTGAACGATGCCTTATAATTATGGGAGAGGAAATGTGGAGCCTAACTGTTTTTGTTATATTTAATGTCTAAAAACAATTAAGAATTCACCTGTCCAGACTGTGGATTTCTTTCTTGACTCTGCTTGCTATGCTAACTATGAGATGTTCTCTGGAGGTCGCTGGTATGCATTCCCATCCATTTAGGGAAAAAGTACAGTAAACACGGAGACAAATTTATATTTATAATAATTGGCTGAAGTCTTCTTGTTTTTTACACCAACTTCCACAGAACATGGCTCTTTAACTTATAAATACTCGACCTTCTCTTGCTTTTATTTGTTTTCCATCCCTGGATGTATTTGTATTCCCTGTAAGAGAACTATAACATTTGCCTTTTATTATATTATTATATTAATGGGATCAGTTTCAGATACCCTCTTGCTCAACATCTCTTCTAATTGTAATTGACACAAGTGTCAATAAGGGGGGAAGGATTGGTATAGTAAATGTTTAATTTTTGAAGCCATTTTTCAATTATTATGGAACAAATGCAGATAATTTGAATATTATGCCAACACTATTATGAGACCAATTTTTGTAATGATTTATTATTGAGTACATTTTCCCTTGCTATATATTAAGATTGACTTTATTTTAGTAATGACTTACTTGTTATGAGGGACATGTTTTCAATTGAGTAGAAATTGTAACTGCAGCCAAACTGGAAACAGCTATAAAGGAAGGCTTGAACATTGTGCTTATCAATTTCAAACTTTACTTTGACTATTAAAAGCAAATTGACTTAGACAAGCACAGGCTGGATTGAAATGACTGTTTTATCACTAGCAATATTTCTAATGGGGGTACCCCCAACGAAACAGATCTGACACCTTATTTCTGGGATACATAATTAGCTACCAATGAAGAATTAACATGCTGACTATTTAAGTACTATTTTTTAAGTCTTTACATCTGCAGGTGGAAGCTGTTTTTTCCCAGTAAATTATAGATGACAGCATTTGAAGTTAAACCCAGAGATTGGGCTGTGATAAAGGTCTGCAGATAAGCTAATCATCCGACTCCATGGAGAACCCAGCCATCCGGAGATGGGATCAAGTCGTGGATCAGGCCATCGACCAACTGACTACTGGATAATGTACTCCAATTCCAGTCCAAGGCATCATGGATCCCTGCTGCTAAGAGCTCAGCTGTGCTGGTGATGATTGAGCCCAAAAGATCATCATGGATTCCGAATCGTAGATGGCATCTGTCTGCTTTGGTCCAAGACTTCTAGACTTCTATTACCTGGGATATTGGACCCAACACCTGCTTTAATCCTTACCAGAGAAGAAAATTTGTCACACTTTTACTCTGCAGAGCTCGATGTTCTTAGCCGGAGCCCACTTTAATTGTCCACTTGTTTGACAACTAGCAATATCTTTCAAAAAGTATTTCAACCATGAAGTTATGAAAGATGTAGAAGGTAAAGCTAATTATCTGCAAGCAAAGCAGAATACAGGAAATCCCTAAATAATATGTATTTAATGAATTTTTGCATTAATGGGAATACTACATGATTATTATGAATTCAAAGTGGTTAAGAATTGATATTTTTAGATAAGTGTTTTTACATGACTAATGACATTTAATATGAGATAATAAGTTACCTTTAATGACCAAAGATTTATGTAATTTGGAGTTAATCAGAATCTAATCTAATATAGCATAAAATATCTATTCGAGATTATGTTAAGTGACTGTCATTGCAGAGACATTCCACCATTGCTAGTTAGGGCCAGTCCAGCTTTAGATATTCTAGGATATTGATTGAAATATTTTAACAAATAATGTAGAGCTCAGCATTTAGGTACATTTATTAATTGAGAAGAATAATAGTAAATTTATGGGATGGCACACATAACTAGTATTTTGGGACACTTACTGTAGGTCAGAACATCCACAACTTTTAGAATAGGATGATACAGTTTAGGCTGATTTGTTGATGGCGATACATGACAAATGATTAATATTATGGCTTGTTGAGTATATTTATTAAAGAAAGTGAAATGAAGCAATAATTTGGCCCATAGGAGATGGAGTGTTTTATACATGTAGTAGTAAATGGGTGGTCTGTGAATTAAAAAGCCCAGATGAAAATTTGAAAATCTCTACTGGTGACAGAAGATTTGAACCCTTAATGAGAAACTTGTGTGTAACCCTTGAAATCTGAATGTGACCTCAGTGACTTGCATTTTGGAAAGAATTGCTGACATCTTCCGAAGGGAGGATTGACACCTACTGTCCACAGAATAACTGCATTAATGAGATAAAGGTGGTTCAAGTTTGAGTTCAGGCTAGGTGTAAATTTGGGCAACTTTATGAATGAAAGTGTTAGGATGTGAGTATGGTGAGGTGCATAAGGACTTTATCTATGATTATTATTGTGCTCATCAGTGGCAACATGAAATTGGGAACTTTTGAGTTTATTAATATAAATATTTGGTTATCTGTGTCGCCACCAACTGTATTATTTACAGGTCTGATTGTAGATGAACACACTGAACTAGGTATATTAAATAGTTATTTCATCATATGTAGGAACTTGAACAATTCTGACATTATGTGTTTAGTGTAAACTCATCTTAGAAACAAAAGGTAAGACCAGTACACTTAGGATTGACTTCATTTGAACCTAGGAACACGGGGAGCTATATTTGCCGAAGCAGGAATTACTCTCTTGATTGGATCATTGTGTCCTTGAATGGTATTTTGTTGTTTATTGCCAGTTTTCAAATCAATTGTTGCCAGAATTGCTGTCAAACAAATGTACATCCAAGTTCTTGAACCATGGACATCTTCAACTACAGATTTTGATTCTCTTCTTGATGACAATGTAAATAATGAAATACTAAACCAAAAAAGGAAGCTCCTTGGGTGAAGTGCTAGTAACTGCTCCCCAGGGAGCGCAAAGTACCCGGGTTGCAGAAAAATATAATTTTTGTGGAAACCTGTTTTTCTCTAAAAGAAGGAAAAGCACTTATTATGGACAATTACTTTATTATTTTTTGTAAGCCTCATATATGCATTATTCTCTAGTAACCTTCATGTATTATGTTATATTTCCATGTTATTCAATTTTATGTACTCATGATTGATTATGCATACTTTTGACTATTAGGGTAGGGTCAGGAAGTCTTTAACTCCTTTATGCTAATTAATAAGGCGAGACGTTTGGCTCCTGTGCCACCAGAGGAGGGGTATGGGTGTCGGTGGATTGAGAAGACCTATGAGGAACCTGTATTCGGCTCCAAGGAAGATTTAACCGACCTCCCCTACCTTTCTTTTGGAACTTCAGGCCAGATGGTGAGGCTTGATTAAGCCTCAAAGGGAGGAGATATATGGAAAATAAAATTAGTATGTTCATGTATTAGCAAAAATAAATAAGCATTAACCTTAGTGCAAATATTAATGCAAGATAGGCCTGCTAAACTCTGTTTGCCCATTCTCTTGACTCCTAGATTCTTCATCCCAGGTGAAAACTTTTTCGTGCGTCTCTGCTCATACGATTTTCTCTTCTTCATTCCCACTTCTCTCTGCAAATTACTGGCCCATTGGCAAGGCCTCTACGAGGTTAATGTAATGAAGGGGCTTGTTGACTATCTGGTAAAACAACCAAATCATCGACCAAGCAAGCGGATATATCACATCAATCTGCTGAAGCCGTGGAAGAAGCGAGACCCTGGGCTTTCCTCCAGCCAGCAACACTTCCTCTTCACTCAGAAAATCAGCCTTAACTTTGACCCTCTTCAACAACAGGAGCTCAAAAACAGCTGGAGATGCCCTGAATAGATTCACACCTCTCCGAATAATTGAACAATGATCTTACTACCCACTGGGGACGGCACGGTGGAACAGTGGTAGCGCTGCAGCCTCGCAGTAAGGAGACCTGGGTTCGCTTCCCGGGATCTCCCTGCATGGAGTTTGCATGTTCTCCCCATGTTTGCGTGGGTTTCCTCCGGGTGCTCCAGTTTTCTCCCATGGTCCAAAGACATGCAGGTTAGGTGTATTGATGATCCTCAATTGTCCCTAGTGTGGGGGTGGGTGTGTGTGTGTGTCCTGCGGTAGTTTGGCACCCAGCACAGGACTGGCTCCAGCAGACCCCCATGACCTTGTGTTAAGATATACTGTAGCAGGTTGGAGAATGACTGACTGACTGACTGACTGATGACTGACTAGTCAGCAGGGGTACTGTCAAACCTCCAAACTGGCCCCGTCCCAAGACTAAACGGCAGGTTCAAGCCTTCCTGGGCTTAGCAGGGTACTACCACCAGTTCGTGCCTTGTTTTTCAGAGAGGGCTATGCCATTAACCATTAAACTGCCAGGACCAGCTATAGTTGGTTCCCAATGCATTTTGCCAGCACGCCAGAGCTGAGTATATTCGGTGACGCACATTTATTGAACGCCGCAACTGGCTATAGTTGGTTCCCGGTACAATTTGCCAGCATGTAGGAGCTGATCAATCAGTGCCATACATTCATTGAGCAGCCAGCTCATGACCACTGCCGACCCCAAGCTAATCAACTCCTTTCGTGTTTAGTTGTCCCTGTTTTGGACATGGAACTAGATGTTGCTCTGGAGCCATTTATTGAAAATTTTATGTATTTTGCTTTGTACATTGTACACTATAGGGGGTGGTTCCTCAAACCTTTTTCTTCTTTCTTTGGGTATCCTTACAATGTTTTTGCGAGACCAATCAATTCTCTCCCAGGCACTATACATTTAGACCTGAACAGGTCAATACAGCCAATTCCTTGTGCCCCACATAATGTGTCAGTTGCTATGAAGAATGCTGTTAAAGCCCAGTTTGACAAATAGGAAGCTGATAGCCATATTGCCTCAGTCTCTGAACTGACTGATTGGATCAGCAACATGGTAATTGTGAAGAAGCCTGATAAATTGCAGCTGTTAATTGACGAAAAATTTTTGAATCAAGCACTGCAAAGTTCTTAGTATCTTATGCCCATCCTTGACGTACTGTATGAGATCCCTGAGGCTAGGCTCTTTACCTTAGTGGATGCCGGAGATGCCTTTCTTCAGTGTAAGCTAGACAAGGAAAGTAGGTTCATGACCACATTATAAACACCCTGGGGTCAGAAAAAGTGGCTGAAGTTCCTTTTGGTGCTAGTGTTGCACCAGAAGTGTGCCAGCATAAGCAACATGAGTTGTTGGCAGAGCTTGAGGGGGTAGAACCAGTCACAAATGACATCCTCATTGTGGGTTGTGGTGACACTGATGACACGAATGATAAACACCATGACACAAAGTTGTTTCCTTCATGGAGCAATGCAGAAATGTCAGCCTGAGGCTTAGTGTTAAGAAGTTGCACTTTCAAGTTCCAACTCCAATAGATGCAAAAGCTGTACACCAATTCATTGGGTTCATTATGTACTTGAACAAATTCTTACCACATCTTTCAGAAGTGTGTGAGCCCCTAATAAAACTATTTGGCACTTGCTCCCGAAACACGAAGCAGCTGTTTAAGAGATTAAGAATCTTGTTACCTCGACTCCAGTTTTGTGAAATTATGATGTATCTAAATCTGTTACCATCCAAAGTGATTCAAGCCATTATGATCTGGGATGTTGTCTCATGCAAGAGGGCCAGCCCATGGCTTTTCCTTTAAGAGGATTGACTTCAAATGAGCAAAACTATGCACAGATAGGGAAGTATAGCATAAAGAGTGTATTTGCATGCCAGTGCAAATACTACATATATAGCCAAGATCAAATTATAGCAGAAACGGATCACAAACCTCTTATTTCCATATTTAGCAACTCACGTCTCTGTGCACCGAAATGCCTGCAGAGTATGCTGCTTGCTCTCCAGCATTACAACCTCAAGGTGGTTTATAAACCAGGTCCTGAGATGTGTTTAAGTGGCACCCTCAGCAGATCCACAGCAACAGATAGAAACAAAAATTCAAGGCAATCATGGCATTCATTCTGTGCATTACAGCAGGAGCAATCTGATCTTGAACACATTAATTAGGCTGATTATATCAATGGAACAGATCAGCGCCTTACCCAAATAAGGCATCACACAAAAAGATGAAAGTGCTCAAATCCACAATTCTAATTGGCTAACTAAACCTAAAACCAGTTTAGCACTCTTTTGCCATACAGGGAAGAGGTCAGTGTTGAAAATGGTATGCTTTATAAATGTCAGAGAGTGATAGTCCCAGTGCACCTTTTTAAGATGGATACACGCAAGACACATTGGTGGGGAAACCTGATACAGACGGGCACATGATATTTTATACTGGCCCTGCATGCAGAGCAAGATTAAAGACTTTGTGAGCAAATATACAGTCTGCAATGAGTATGCTAGAGAACAGGAAAAGCAGACAATGATGTGTCATGAACTTCCAACCAAACCCAGGCAGATCATCAGCATCAATCTCTTCCAGCACAGTGGCAAAGATTTTCTGCTGCTTGCTGACCACATTTGGACTATTTGGAGATTAAGGTTTTGCCTGACTTATTGGCAGAAAAAAACTGTCAAATGTTGTAAGGCACTGTTTGCCCATTATGGCCAACCCAAAAGAGTAATCACTGATAATGGGCCCCAGTTTGCTTTTTTACCATTCAGATGTTTTGCAAAAGGGTGGAAATTTAATCATTGCCTGTCCTCCCCACAACATCCAAAGGTTCATGGTAAGGCTGTAGCAGCTGTAAAGATAGGAAAAAAATCTCATCAAAAAGCACTGTGTGATGGCAGCAATGCGCTGAATGTCCAGGCACAGAAGACTACCCTCCCAGTCACCAACACATTGTTATCGTATCGTGACAGGTGTTGTGGAGAAACTACAAGAGAAAAAACAGCAAAAAAGTTCTCCCAGAGCTTTCAGCGGAAGAATCCATTCAGATGAAGCCACCACCCAATGATCAAACAGGTATCTGGAAGCTTGGATCCTATGTGCAGAAAGTAGCCCCAAAGATCCTATCTATCTTCGAAATAGAGTGGATTTAAGACCAGCTGAATCCTCTTTGCAAAATCCAGATTAAAGACGAAGCTCAATAACTTAAACCAGCTGGATGGATGTAGCAAGCCAGAGATGCAGTAGAGGAGCAGTCATCTCATGCAACTGTAACTACATGCCCTCTTCAGGACTCTTGCACTGACTGCAGTGATAACACTTCTACATAGCATACCACTGTTGTCTCACACTATGGTCAGGTGCCTAGGCCTCCCAACAAACTTAATCTGTGATGTACTCTTTGTTTTGCAGTTACTTCTCAATCATATGTTTCTCTACTTGTATGCTATTGAGTGAGTTATATTGGAATGTAAAAAAACTAAAAACAAAAAGTATATGCATGTATATATGGGGGTGGCATGGTGGCGCAGTGGGTAACGCTGCTGCCTCGTAGTTAGGAGACCATGTTAGCTTTCCAGGTCCTCCCTGTGTGGAGTTTGCATGTTCTCCCCGTGTCTGCGTGGGTTACCTCCGGGTATTCTGGTTTCCTCCCACAGTCCAAAGACATGCAGGTTAGGTGCATTGGCAATTCTAAATTGTCCCTAGTGTGTGCTTGGTGTGTGGGTGTGTGTGTGCACACCCTGCGGTGGGCTGGCGCCCTGCCCAGGGTTTGTTTCCTGCCTTGCACCCTGTGTTGGCTGGGATTGGCTTCAGATCCCCATGACCCTGTATTAGGATATAGCGAGTTGGATAATAGATTGATGGATGTATATACACTCACCTAAAGGATTATTAGGACACCTGTTCAATTTCTTATTAATGCAATTATCTAATCAACTAATCACATGGCAGTTGCTTCAATGCATTTAGGGGTGTGTTCCTGGTCAAGACAATCTCCTGAACTCCAAACTGAATGTCAGAATGGGAAAGAAAGGTGATTTAAGCAATTTTGAGCGTGGCATGGTTGTTGGTGCCAGACGGGCCTGTCTGAGTATTTCACAATCTGCTCAGTTACTGGGATTTTCACGCACAACCATTTCTAGGGTTTACAAAGAATGGTGTGAAAAGGGAAAAACATCCAGTATGCGGCAGTCCTGTGGGCGAAAATGCCTTGTTGATGCTAGAGGTCAGAGGAGAATGGGCCGACTGATTCAAGCTGATAGAAGAGCAACTTTGACTGAAATAACCACTCGTTACAACCGAGGTATGCAGCAAAGCATTTGTGAAGCCACAACACGCACAACCTTGAGGCGGATGGGCTTCAACAGCAGAAGACCCCACCGGGTACCACGTATCTCCACTACAAATAGGAAAAAGAGGCTACAATTTGCACGAGCTCACCAAAATTGGACAGTTGAAGACTGGAAAAATGTTGCCTGGTCTGATGAGTCTCGATTTCTGTTGAGACATTCAAATGGTAGAGTCAGAATTTGGCGTAAACAGAATGAGAACATGGATCCATCATGCCTTGTTACCACTGTGCAGGCTGGTGGTGGTGGTGTAATGGTGTGGTGGATGTTTTCTTGGCACACTTTAGGCCCCTTAGTGCCAATTGGGCATCGTTTAAATGCCACGGGCTACCTGAGCATTGTTTCTGACCATGTCCATCCCTTCATGACCACCATGTACCCATCCTCTAATGGCTACTTCCAGCAGGATAATGCACCATGTCACAAAGCTCGAATCATTTCAAATTGGTTTCTTGAACATGACAATAAGTTCACTGTACTAAAATGGCCCCCACAGTCACCAGATCTCAACCCAATACAGCATCTTTGGGATGTGGTGGAACGGGAGCTTCGTGCCCTGGATGTGCATCCCACAAATCTCCATCAACTGCAAGATGCTATCCTATCAATATGGGCCAACATTTCTAAAGAATGCTTTCAGCACCTTGTTGAATCAATGCCACGTAGAATTAAGGCAGTTTTAAAGGCGAAAGGGGGTCAAACACCATATTAGTATGGTGTTCCTAATAATCCTTTAGGTGAGTGTATAGTCATACTTATATGAAAAGTATATGCATGTATATATAGTCATAGTTATATGAATTATGGTCTATTATGAAAAGCCAAAATAGTTTAACTTAGTGAAAATACTAATCCTAGCTATACATTTGATGGCTAATTTTTTTCAGCAATCAAATAATGTTAGAGATGTTAGCTGGCAGGCTGGTGCAGTATGATAATGTCATCAGTGCACGTCTGCAACGGCATGTTTTGTTCAGTGTGTTTTATCCAACAGCATACAACACAACTAACGTTGAACTGTGTGCCTGGCTATTGTTGTTATTAACATGAGAAACACTCTGCAGCATCCTTTTGTGCAGCTTGGTGGCAGTACTGATTATCACATGGATCGGCAGTTCACAGAGATGGGAGAAACAAATGAGCTGTGTTTTGCATTTGTACCCCATGTAGTAAATGGGTGACTCGATTAAGCATGATAGACCACATATTAAGGCTAAGACAAGTTTATACTTGACGTGTCCACGCTGACCAAAAGGGACAAACAGTGAAAATTACGTCAGACATCCAGGCATGCCTCCACACATCACGGGCGTGCATTGAGTTTTTGCTGCACATAGTAGGTAGAAGTTTTCCAAATGCACCGTGATGTGGATGCCGCATTAAATATCCAAAGTGGAGAGTTTGGACAAGAGGCTGGTTACATATGCTCCAGAATGATGAATGAAAGGTTAAATACTCATATAACACTTTTAGGAACACCATCTTCTCCTTTTTTTCACAAGCACAACTCACTTACTCTGCTGTGACACTGTTAGATATTTGACAATGGCTAAAACCTGTCACCTACTGACTATAAGACTAGGAACGCAAGTATAAATGTGTTTTAGTTAATGTCACACGGAAGTTGTTTGCACTACAGTCTGCATGCTGGTTTCATGCGGTAAGTATAAACAAGCCCTTATGCAGGTAAGCAGTGCAAAAAGTATATTGACAGAATAAATAAAAGGAATGTAATTTGAAAAATATTTAACAGTGTCAATGTAACATAAGACTTTGTGAGTCATTTATCTTAAGTACAAGAAAGTTAAAGTCAAGGCATGTCTTTTTTAATACTGTTAATCTTCTTCTTTCGGCTGCTCCCATTAGGGTTGCCACAGCAGATCATCTTCTTCCATATCTTTCTGTCCTCTGCATCTTGTTCTGTCACACTCATCACCTGCATGTCCTCTCTCACCACATCCATAAACCTTCTCTTAGGCCTTCCTCTTTTCCTCTTTCCTGGCAGCTCTATCCTTAGCATTCTTCTCCCAATATACCCAGCATCTCTCCTCTGCACATGTCCAAACCAATGTAATCTCACCTGTCTGACTTTGTCTCCCAACCATCCAACTAGAGCTGATCCTCTAATGTACTAATTTCTAATCCTATCCATCCTCGTCACACCCACTACAAATCTTAACATCTTTAACTCTGCTACCTCAAGCTCTGTCTCCTGCTTTCTGGTCAGTGCCACTGTCTCCAATCTATATAACATAGCTGTTTTCACTACCGTCCTGTAGACCTTCCCTTTTCACTCTTGCTGATACCCGTCTGTCACAAATTACTCCTGACACTCTTCTCCACCCATTCCACCCTGCCTGCACTCTCTTTTTCACCTCTCTTCCACAATTCCCATTACTCTGTACGGTTGATCCCAAGTATTTAAACTCATCCACCTTCTCCAATTCTACTCCTTGCATCCTCACCATTCCACTGGCCTCCCTCTCATTTACACAAATGTATTCTGTCTTGTTCCTACTGACCTTCATTCCTCTCCTGTCTAGAGCATATCTCCACTTCTCCAGGGTCTCCTCAACCTGCTCCCTATTATCGCTACAGATCACAATGTCATCAGCAAGCATTATAGTCCACGGGGACTCCTGTCTAATCTCGTCTGTCAACCTGTTCATTACCATTGCAAATAAGAAAGGGCTCAGAGCCGATCCCTGATGTAATCCCACCTCCACATTCAATGCATCCGTCACTCATACCGCAGACCTCATCACTGTCACACTTCCCTTGTACATATCCTGTACAACTCTTACGTACTTCTGTGCCACTCCCGACTTCCTCATATAATACCACCACTCCTCTCGAGGCACCCTGTCATATGCTTTCTCGAGGTCCACAAAGACGCAATGCAACTCCTTCTGGCCTTCTCTAAACTTCTCCATCAACATCCTCAGAGCAAACATTGCATCTGTGGTGCTCTTTCTTGGCATGAAACCATACTGTTGCTCACGAATCATCACTTCACTTCTAAACCTAGCTTCCACTACTCATCCCATAACTTCATGCTGTGGCTCATCAATTTTATCGCCCTGTAGTTACTACGGTCCTGCACATCCCCCTTATTCTTAAATATCGGCACCAGTACACTTCTTCTCCACTCCTCAGGCATCCTCTCACTTTCCAAGATTCCATTAAACAATCTGGTTAAAAACTCCACTGCCATCTCTCCTAAACACCTCCATGCTTCCACAGGTATGTCATCTGGACCAACGGCCTTTCCATTTGTCATCCTCTTCATAGCTGTCCTTACTTTCCTCCTTGCTAATCCATTGCACTTTCTGATTCACTATCTCCAAATCATCCAACCTCTTCTCTCTCTCATTCTCCTCATTCATCAGCCTCTCAAAGTACTCTTTCCGTCTGCTCAACACACTCTCCTCACTTGTGAGTATGTTTCCATCTTTCTCCTTAATCACCCTAACCTGCTGCACATCTTTCCCAGCTCGGTCCCTCTGTCTAGCCAATCGGTACAGGTCCTTTTCTCACACCTTAGTGTTCAACCTTTCATACATCTCATCATACGCCTTTTCTTAAGCCTTTTGCCACCTCTCTCTTCACATTGTGCCTCATCTCCTTGTACTCTTGTCTACTTTCTGCATCTCTCTGACTATCCCACTTCTTCTTTGCCATCCTCTTCCTCTGTATACTTTCTTGTATTTACTCATTCCACCACCAGGTTTCCTTTTCCTCCTTCTTCTGTCCAGATGTCACCCCAAGTACCCTTCTTGCTGTCACCCTTACCACATCAGCTGTAGCTGCCCAACTGGTAACTCTTCACTACCACCCAGTGCTTGTCTCACCTTCTCCCTAAACTCAACTTTGCAGTCTATCTTTTCCAAATTCCACCATTTTATCCTTGGCTCTGCCCTCACTCTCTTCCTCTTCTTGATCTCCAATGTCATAATACAGGCCACCATTCTATGCTGCTTAACTACACTTTCCCCTGCCACCACTTTGCAGTCTTCAATCTCCTTCAGATCAACTCTTCTGCATAGGATGTAATCTACCCGTGTGCATCTTCCTCCACTCTTGTTTATAACCCTATGTTCCTCCTTCTTCTTAAAATACATATTCACCACAGCCATGTTCATCCTGTTGGCAAAATCCACTATCCTCTGACCTTCTTCATTCCTCTCCTTGACACCATACCTACCCATCACCTCCTTGTCTCCTCTGTTCCCTTCACCAACATTCCCATTGAAATACACTCCAATCACCATTTTCTGTCCCTTGGGTACACTGTTCATCACTTCCTCCAACTCACTCCCAACTTGCAGGGCATATGTACTAACAACATTCATCATCAAACCTTCAATTTCCAGCTTCATAATCATTACTCTGTCTGACACTCTTTTCACCTCCAAAACACTCTTGACATATTGTTCCTTCAGAATAACTTCTACCCCATTTCTCCTCCCATCCACAATTAATTTTGGTAATTAATTAGACACAACCGTTCCATGTTCTGTCACTATGGAAGTTTGTTGAATGGCATATGTACTACTCCCTGTCCTAGAAACTTGAATATATATTTTGTAGGTGTTATATTTTCACCAGTGTCTCACACACATAATATTGTGAGCCTACATGGGCCCTTAACCTATCACAGGCACCGCAAGTGGATTGAAGAATATTGCTACATCATAGCCTCCCCTTATATCCTTTTGCCACTATTCAGGGAAAGTGGTGCTCTTCTTATATCTTCAACAGTGTCCTATGTTCCTATCACCCCTTAGCACCATCACATTCAGAAACTGGTTCCAATTCATTTACTGTACCTGAGATATACCAATCATGGTGTTTTCTGGAAACACACCATGATTCTGGTACGTTATGTCATCTAATACATACCGGATCTATTGCTCTGAGAGCCCTGTTCTTCATTTAATTGGAGAGCTAAGCATAGAAATGTTATTTGGGCTGCATATTTGTGACAATATATAGGTTTATTCTATTCTTAGTCACTATTACCATATACAGTGAAGTGAATAAATATGTTCTCCTTGTCTGATTTTCCATATGTGGTGTAGCCAGGTATCGATTACAAGAGGGTATTCATTTTTCTACAGGGGACAATAAGTATTTCCTAACTTTAGTTAAAAGAAAATGAAAAATGCCTCATATTTTTGTCTACTTTTATCCAAAGTAGTATTTTGCATGAAGTCTGAAACATACTCTTTCGAAAATATATGCAATACAGCACTATATATATATATATATATATATATATATATATATATATATATATATATTGTTGACTGGGACCCGGACAACATAGTTCCACCACACACTATTTATTTACACAATTATTTACAATTCATGCTCACAAACCCCAGTGCTTCTTGCACCGATTCCCCAAAGTCCAGGCCACACTCTCAGTCACTGTGCCTCTCTTTCGACCGCCTCCCGTCCTCTCCCGAGCTCTGTCCTCTTCCACCCGACATCCACTACCGACTGGAGAGAGGGAGCTCCTTAAATGGGAACCCGGATGGGCTCCAGCTGCTTCCCGGCAATCAGTCCTGGCCACACCCCAGTGTGGCGGAAGGGCCGGCTGCGCACCCGGAAGCCGTCCGGGTGTCCCCTGTCGTCTTCCCCCCAGCACTTCCTGGTGTGGCGGAAGTGCTGGGCTCCAGGGTTCCTCAGGCACCAGGACGCCACCTGGCGGTGGCCACGGGTCCCTACAGGGCTGGGCTTCCAAACCCTGTACCCGAGGCCCCCAACATAACCAGGATGGACGCCCCCTCGCAATCTGGAGGAGGCACGAGCCCTCCTCTGGTCCTCCTGGGCGTCCCGGGATATATAGGTGATATTGTTGCTATTGTCATGGACTGCATGCATTGGTGGGAGTCCCGATCAGGATGGGATGAGGTTCTTTACCTGGACAGGATGGTAGCCCATCAGTGGCACAAGAAGAAAAGCAAGGGCCATCCTTCCCTGGCCATTAGGGAGGCAGAAGATGCCCTTGCGGAAGGCATAGAATGGACTGAAGATCTTTACTCAGCCAGGAGGCCAGTATAATGGAGAGACAGAGGAAGCAGGCTATCTGTTCCCCAATATGTTAGATGGCACTATTGATGAGCCTAAGCACCCAAAGGGCATGCTGGGAACTTTAGTGCCATGGAGCAGCCCAGTTTGATTCCCTAGGTGCCCTCATTGGGTGCTAGAGGGATTCAAGGTCCTCACTATTGTAGGCTTCTGCATGATCTAGAAGTACTTCCAAAAGGCTATGGCCTGGCACCGACAGTACTTCTGGGTGCAGTTGAAGGAGCCGCTCTGCCTTACCTGGAGAGTCAGCATTAAGAGGCAAACAATAAAACCCTTTGGAGAAATTGAATAAGAGAAAAGGAACTGTATTTCATTTTGATCAAGCTCACCTGTTTGTTAAGGTACTGGGATTAATGAAAGGGACAATATTTGAACCTGTGACTGAACTGAGTGTGTGAATTTTGGGGACTGGTGGTACCCCCTACTGGTTACACTATTTAATCGTCCATTTAGCCATTAGAGAAAATTGTAATACCTGTGATGAAACTGCAGTTCCTTGCTGAGGGAATTAATAAAAATGATGAAATGGAATTAATTGAGGATTTTAGCTGAAAAACAAGTTGGTGAGCTAACTTAGTCTGTTTCATGATCAGATTCCAATCAACGGATCAATGAAAAATGGCTTCAATCATTATCTAACCAGAAGCAATTGCACTTTAAAATTTGTTACTCAGTTTAACTCAATGTCTGGAGTTGCAACAGTACTGTGTAGCTAACTAAGTACTTTTCCGTATACAATATTTGCAGATTATTATTTTTTTAACCATGGATTAATATTATTATTATTATTATACACTGTGTGCACAATTATTAGGCAAGTTGTATTTTTGGGATTCATTTTAATATGAAACAAATACAGTGCCATCAGTCAATCCAAAATGTTAATAAACCTGAAACCTGAATGTTATGCAAAGGAAATGTGAGTGTGAACATTATCAGGGGAATACATGTGTGTGCACAATTATTAGGCAACTAAATCAAAAACTTACCATTTTTCCAATCTCCCTTGTTTATTTTCATCTGTTAAAGTGAGAATAATAAACAAACCACACATAATTTCCAAATAAACATTTCTGACATAAAAAAAAATCAGTGACCAATATAGCCACCCTTCTTTTCAATAACTGCAATAAGCCTTCCATTCATGGAATCTGTTAGTTTCTTGATCTGTTGCCAATCAACTTTTTGTGCAGCAGCAACCACGGCCTCCCAGACACTGTTCAGAGAGAGGTACTGTTTTCCTTCCCTGTAAATCTCCTGTTTAAGAAGGGCCCACAAGTTCTCAATAGGGTTTAGGTCAGGTGAGGAAGGGGGCCATGTCATTATTCTGTCATCTTTAAGGCATTTACTGGCTAGCTACACAGTGGAATACTTTGATGCATGTGATAGAGCATAGTCCTGCATACAAAAATCATGGTCCTCTTGAAAGATGCTGACTTTTTCCTGTACCACTGCTTGAATAAAGTGTCTTCTAAAAACTAGCAGTAGGTTTGGAAGTTGAATTTGAGTCCATCTTCAACCCGAAAAGGTCTAACTAGCTCATCTTTAGTAATACCAGCCCATGCAAGTACCCCACCTCCATCTTGCTGGCATCTGAGTCAAAGTGGAGCTCTGTGCCCATTACTGATCCGGCCATGGGCCCATCCATCTGGTTCATCAAGTGTCACTCTCATATCATCAGTCCATAAAACCTTTGAAAAATCTGTCTTCAGATACTCCTTGGCCCAGTCTTGACGTTTCAACTTATGTGTCTTGTTCAGTGGTGGTCTTATTTCAGCTTTCCTTACCTTGGCCATGTCTCTGAGCACTGAACACCTTGTACTTCGAGGTACTACAGGTAGGTTGCAGTTCTGGAATATGACAGCACTAGAGGATAACGGGTTCCTGGTTGCTTCACGTTTGATTCTTCTCAAATCTGTGGCAGTTAATTTGCGTCTTTTTTTCTCAACACATTTTTTGCGACCCTGTTGACTATTTGCAACAAAATGCTTGATGGTTCTATGATCAAGCCCCAATATCTTAGCAATTTGGGGAGTGCTGTATCCCTCTGAAAGACTTTTTTTACAGTTTATGACTTTTCAGAGTCAGTTAAATCTCTTTTTGGCCCATTTTACCTGAGGAAAACAAGCTGCCTAATAATCATACACAACTTGATAGAGGGTGTTGATCTCCTTAGGGCACACCCTCCCTCATTGCACAGAAACATATCACCTGATATACTTAAATCAAATAAGCATTCAAGTTTATACAGCTTGGAGATGGAATATATGCATGAAAATTATGATATGGTCAAAATATTCACTTGCCTAATAATTGTGCACACAGTGTACTTCACTGGATCTGATTAGTCTTGAACATGCTACATACATTTGTCAATAAGCAAAACATTCCTGCCATAGATCAATTCTTGCTTTTCATAGTAAATGACTTTAGCTTTTGTTGATGGTCAATGCAAAACTACAGGAAACTCTATTCTATTAAACTGAAACGGACTCTCAGTAGTAATAATGGGAATTTTGAGCATTTATGTCCACCTGCCTTGCGCCCCCTGTGCTTGCTGGGATACATTCAGGCTTTCCTGCAACCTTTCCCAGGGTAGAGCAGGTTTAAAAAATGTGTATTGTTATTATCATTATATTTTAATGATTTTTGTTTGCTTACATTGTTCACTCAAGCATTACTTTTCATCAGTTATTTGTTCAAACTTCTTTTTTTTTTGTGCCATACAATAACCAGACTACAATGATTTATCATTGAATCGTGTTTTACTATAACTTCTTACAAAAAGCAATGGTGTGTACAGAATGTACATTTAGGTGTCTCATGCAGGGAAATTAAATGTTTGAAACACTTATATACCAAATAGCATAAACAGTATACTGAAATCCACCCCTTCTGCTTGATTCATAACCCATCAGTATGATTTTTGGTGTATCTAATCAGTAAAATAATATATCATAATATAAAGGTAGATTAGTTCAAATAATCAGGTACATTTAAGGATCACAGGTACAGAAATGTATCATTTTAGGGAAAATTTCAGAATAAGTGGTCTGATTTAAACTTAATAGACTAGGAAATGGTATTGTTTAGCAAGGGATTGTGACGATGCGGGTTTGCTACATGCTCCCATCTTGCCTTCCCGTCACCGTTGGTAATGTCACCGATGAGCTTAGCAGTGAGGCAACAACATAGCAAGGGGATGGTGCAAAAGTGTCAAATGTTTTTATTTAAAACAATCAATAAAACAAAGTATTCAAAATAAAGTGCAGTGCTTCAAAAGTCATTAAATAAGTAATCCAATAAAAACGAGTGTTATTGTGGAGGTTAAAATTAAACAGAACAAATCTAAAAACAACGAGGTTAAAATAATGCAGAACGCAATCTTTTAAAGCAACAAATCCCGGTGTCTTCTTTTCTGCGGCAACTCCCCTATTCCTCCCATCTGGGCTTCTCAACAGGGGGGTCGCCCTACCTGCTGCTGGCCTTCTGTTCATTCTCCTGCTGGTCGGTCCCCTTACCGATCCCTGGCTCTGGTAGGTTTTACGAACAGCGACTTGGGATTTCCCAATGACTAATGCTCTCACGCTGGGGACACTACGTCCTAAGTCCCGACTCCCGCGGCCTTACGCGGAGAGTAGTCCGCCTTCCGGTCACTCCTGTCCTTCATTTAAAACAAACTCTGAGGGAGCGACCGCAACTACTTCTCCCCGGGTGTCGGCCAAATACCCAGGCTTCTTGCACAGCTGCATGTGAGCCTTCACTCGCTTGCTCTCCCGTACTGGTTTGCTTGCTTACTTGCTTGCTTGCTTTCGCTTTCTCTTAGACATACACACACTGCCAGCACACACACTGTACATATTAGCACACATTTACCAAATCCAATACATAAATGATCAGTTTATTTTTAAAAGAAAAATAGGAAAAGATGAGAAACATCCATGCTTACCATGTGGAACTCAGCTGATCCATAGTCCTGATTTTAAAAGCACCAAGTCCAAGAAATGCTGAGTGTTTAAGCAAAGGGTGAATTTTTTCAAAGGCTGTTTTTCTGTCAAGTTTGGCTGTGTCTTTCTCACTTTGGCAGCACTAAAAATTTGTAAATTAAGTTTTATTTCTGATCACCTTCTGATGTGAGGTCTCTTCAGGCAGATTATTTCTTTAAATTGACCTCACAGTCAAACGTGGGATTGTCCGTGGTGATTATCCAGAATTACAGAGCCATTGGGTCAGAGAGTTCTTTGTCAATATCTGACACAATTGCACTCTGTCAGTGTGTAGATTTAACAACTTGTAGCTCAGTATGCTCTAATCTTCAGAATCTGACTTTAGCAGAGCATGATTCTCTTCTCACTTTAAAGGATGCTCTTAAGGAGGAAATGCCTTATTTATAGTCAGCTGTAAAAACACTGCAACCTGACACGCAGGTGTCTTATATGCAAATGTTAAACCTTCGAAGTATTATTGTTGTGTAGGTGACTCAGTTTTAATTCTTGCATGTGTATTAATTAGCAAGGGTTTAAACAGCTTAAAAATAATTCAAAATAATTTGAAATGGTTTCAGGAATAGTATACAAAATTACTTTTTGAATGTCAGTTGCATGAATAATTGCATATATGTATAACAATAATAAGAAAGTCACCTTTTAAAGCAATTTTATCATACTTTTTGTCCATGCTGAATAGAAATAATCTAACTTTGACTATTAGTGAGGAAAATATATATCTCAGAGATCTGTAAATTAGTAATATTATTATTGTTGGATTGTAACATCACACAATAAGCATTAAATGAAAGAATTTTTAGAATTTCTGATGTTGTTTGAAATCTATCATTAAAATCACTAGTTTTATATAATAAAATATATAATAAAAAGGAAAAAAAATCACTCTAGCTTTAAGTCATTTTTCTGTAGTTCAAGATTAATGGAAAGTGTACAGCTATCAGGTGGAGCCTTAACTTAGGGAATGGTGTCAATATTTCTAAGTCCATGTTTTAGTAAATGAACTGATACCAGAGTTCCTACTTAAAATATACTGCTCAAAAATTTTAAAGGAACACTTTTTAATCAGAGTATAGCATGAAGTCAATGAAACTTCTGGGATATTAATCTGGTCACTTAAGTAGCAGAGGGAGTTGTTTATCAGTTTCAGCTGCTTTGGTGTTAATTAAAATAATGACAGGTGCACTAGAGGAGCAACAATGAGACGATCCCCAAAACAGGAACGGTTTAACAAGGGGAGGCAACTGACATTTTTCCCTCCTTTTTTCTAACATCTCAGAGTTTAACTTGTTATTCTGCATACTATGAAGGGGTGTGCAGCTTGCAAAAACTCGTCATGGGCAAGGGAACCACTCAGACTTGTAAAAGTCAGAAGGTAAAGCTTTTTGTTTGAATGTGATCAACTGTTTTGGAATGACAACTTTGATATTGTCCCTGAAGCAAAAGGAAACCTAAGGATAAAGAAGCCCCACTTGGATATACTGTATCTCCCTGTTGGAAAATGGAGCCAGGCTGGCCTGTCACAAAAGGCTGGATTGATCGCTGCCAGGATCTCCAGGACTTATTGCTACATGGTCAGAGTATTCTCAACAAGAAGTGGAGGAGGCATTACAAGGCCAAAGCATGATGTCAGTTCTTCTAGCAGTGTGCTATTTGAGATTGTCATCCAAATTGCACCATTTTTGTGTCAAGTGGTATGCAAGGCTCAAGATAATACCATGGCAGTACACAACAGTGCAGATTATGCAATCCACCAAATTCATCAATGTAGAACATTCATTTGGAGATGCCCTGAATAGATTCACACCTCTCCGAGTAATTGAACAATGATCTTACTACCCACTGGGGACGGCACGGTGGAACAGTGGTAGTGCTGCTGCTTCACAGTAAGGAGACCAGGGTTCGCTTACCGGGTCCTCCCAGTGTGGAGTTTGCATGTTCTCCCCGTGTCTGCGTGGGTTTCCTCTGAGTGCTCTGGTTATATCTCACAGTCCACAGACATGCAGGTTAAGTACATTGGCGATCCTAAATTGTCCCTAGTGTGTGTGTGTCCTGCAGTGGGCTGGCGCCCTGCCCAGGATTTGTTCCTGCCTTGTGTTGGCTGGGATTGGCTCCCGCAGACCCCCGCGACTCTGTGTTAGGATATAGCGGGTTGGACAATGACTGAATGACTGACTACCCAGTGGTGAACATCCCTTTAGTGGGTAGAAAGCATTAAAGAAATGTTCCACTCAAAAAGGATATTTTTTGTACCCTCATTGTTTGTAGTGATGTCAAGGAAAACCTTTTATTTCATATTTTCAGGGACATTCCTAATATAATGGGATTCAAAGCTGAATCCTCTTGACAATATCAAAATGCCCATGAAAATAATTCAAAATATGTCAGGTGCCCAGTGATATGCATCCCAAACATATGTATTTGTGCTGAAATATTGCTAAAATAAACCAGAAAATGCCCATGTGTACAAGGGAGAAATATCTTTGGACAGGGTTGAATTTTTGAATTGATGACCAGCCCCCTAATAGTTAATTCATTGGCTACCATAGTGCACATGATAACAACATTACAGAGGATGGTCTGAAAGTTTAAAGAAAGTTTACAGAAATCATTATCAATGGGAATGCATGGCTACTATTTGTGCATATCCAAGATGCTTCAACAAGCAAAAGGCCAATTTAATGATAATTTTTCACAAAACTACTAATGAAAAACCCTGAAGTACTGCAGTTGTTACTTGAAGACTAACAAATGTGGGTAGAGGCCAATCTTTAATTCAACAGCTCAATCCCTTTTGAATGGGGCGACAGGTCTCAAAGTAACAAAGGCCAGACCAAGACTTCACTAAGTCTGTCTCAGAAACAGATATCTCCAAAGCAGCCTTAAACTCAAAAGACAGGTTTACAGACTTCAACAAGCCCAAAATGGGACTCCGGCATTAAAACTTCAAACTATTTTAATTGCAAAAGAATGCCCTTTGAAGCAGAGGATGACTGTAAACCTTTGGTTGAAAAGGAAAAAAACATTTTTTTAATATTCTAATAATGACTGCTGTCACTGTCCTGCTCCTCAGACTGTCTATCTATCTATCTATCTATCTATCTATCTATCTATCTATCTATCTATCTATCTATCTATCTATCTATCTATCTATCTAATTCATTAAATAAACAAAAGAAGCGCAGAATGGCAGCAAGAAATGGAGAAAAAGGCTAAAGAGTATGCTTAAAAAGGAACAAACAAATGTATATATAATCCAGAGATAGCAAAACAAAGCAAAAAAGTCCACAAAAACGAGAAAATTTCAAATATTCTTTAGAAAGTCGAAGATTGATCCATACTCCACAACTCAAACTGATCTTCTGAGGAACCTAAATCTACAGTCTGGATACAAAAGGCTGAGAGTTGTCATTCAGCAGTAACTTAGTGGTGGCCCCACCCCTTGGGGTTCCAGCAATAAAACATAAGGGATGTAACCATGAAGAAACACATCTACACCATACACAAATACCACAGAATATTTAAACAAGACAGTATTAACAATTACATAAACATGTAGAATATAAAAATAAAACATTAAAAAGGAAAATATACTTAAGCCAGGAAAAAAAATGTGGTTTAATAATAATAAACAAGTCATATGAGACTTTTTTATGGATCTTTTCATATTGTTTGCTGTTATTCAACCTGGGTGTCCATTGAAGCCAGTTGTATCAGGAGCTCTGTGATTGCCATTTTCCATGAAAGCAGAAGATTAACTTTTTTTGACCATCACTACATAAAATGGTGTTGTGGGGAGAGTGTGTGTAACACATAAAAAAACACATAATCTTTCAGTGGAGTAATTTATCATTAAGTGTACGACAGCCTGCCTCTTGACCTGTAAGACTTTTTAACACCCGTGAGAGCCTTGATGTAGTCTTTGACACAAATATTTCCCCATTAGCACATCTGTACTAGCCATATGACAGACCACTCAGCCTCTTACAGACTCTATAGATTCAGCACTTATTACACTTTCTCACTGAAGGAGGCAATGTGGAGCAATATCAGGTGTGTTTCAATGGAGTAAACATGGCGATAATATGACCCTATTTGGTTACCACTTGATGTTTTACCCAAACATGCTGTTTGTGAGCATAATAGGCATGTACACCTACACATGTGCATACAAGAATACTAGACTCTTCATCTTCAAAGACAAAATGATAAGTTACAGGGTGTTCAGCTCAACACAATTCACCCGACTCTATTCAACAAACTGATAGCTCAATCTGTTTGATCTCCAAAGATGATATTCACACAGACTTCTCCACTGTTCTGAGACACATTTATTCATTATTTAGAGGAGAAGAAGAGCATTTTGAAAAATCATGAAATCCTTAAACAAAATCATCAGCACTGGGTGCTCAACCTTCTTATTTAATGTGACAAATGCTGTCACACCCCATAACTAGAATAAAAGAACAAATCTACCAGGTGAGGAAGAGAAAACATTATTATTTAACTCACAGATATCAAGGACTGTGTTTTGAGTTGATCATGCTGCAGAGAGCTATATGATTTGTTGCTGATTTATGCAGAAAAGGAGTCGGGCTGTGTGCACAGCATTAAGGGACTGACATTTATAGGAAAGGCTGACCTCTGATACTATCAGAAGACTCTGTGAAGAATGTAAGATCTTAATGGACTATAAGAATGTTTAAATTGATTCTACGTGCGTATAATTAGAAGGGTGTATTCCTTAGGAATGCAAATGGCTGTTTGTTTCAGGTTTAAGAACATTCCAGTATATCATAAATTAAGATTTAACCTAAGCTATGTATAACCTCAGAATGAACTGCTAGGGGGTTATTTTTCTTTTCTAGGATATAAAAGAGAGAACAGGTTTACTTTAGATATTCTGCCAAAATCCAAATCAGTTGACTGAGTTGGAAAGAGGCAGTCTCACATTCTCTCTACTCACCAAGAATTAAGAATAAAGAAATTATTTTTACTTTAATTGGGTTTAAGTTCTTCCATTGTTTTCGACTTCAGCGCTCACACAGGTTAAGGAATTATTTTAAATTGCTTCACTCTTTATTGTTCATTTATGAAAAATTCTCCCAAAGGACCTGAATCCCCTATAACTGTGACATACTAGTGCCCTTAGATGTCAGTTCAAAGGATAAAAATTTTGGGAAACATTTGGTGACCTGTGTCTAGTGAAGACACCAGTATGTGAAGAGAAAAGAAGGACATGAATATGCAAGTGGCACATATAAATGTAGGTGGTGATAGGGACAAAGGCCTATGGCTGCTGATGGGACCTGCTCTTCCATAAATGATGTCATAACTCTTCTCTTGTCTTGAAGGAAGCTGTTCTCAGTGTCCAAACGAAGTTGCATACATCCTTCTGTTCACTTGGTCATCATATGTTTTGTTTTCATTCATCGTGGTCATATTGGCTTTTTCATGTTCACTTGTTCACTTTATGTCCACTTGAATTGGTCACTGTGCCTTGGGATCCTTTTTGGTGATCCATTACATCCCCAGTCATGTTTTTCAAATCTTTCTTGTACTGAATTACAAGGCTACCTGCCTCTTTAGATTGGGCTAACATGCTCTGCTATTGTATACTACATGAGTTGCTCATTTATTTATTTGTTATAATTCTGATACCTTTCTTGACATGTTTTTTCATTTAGTAATTTACATTCAAGCTGATATTTTAATTTTGTACAATGTACGATAGAGCTTAATGCCAGTACAACCAACAACGTCTTCTAGTGTGGTTGGCAGTGTGTAATTGGGCAGGCATTAAGTCACATGGGGGAAAAAAGCAGCTGGTGGGATGTGGCAAACCAAGATCCACGAATGGTGTGTGCTGGTAGGTGAGGCCGGGTGGCCAAATAGTCTTCTGTTCTGTTGTTAATGCTGTGACTGATACCATTCAGATTCTTTTTCTGAGCCATCTCTGCAGTTTCTTTGTCTGTCACCCCTCAGAGACACATGAAGTGAGGAATTGCAGAATACAGGACTTTGAATTTCAGAAATGTGAAATGTAAAGCAAGTAGAGTGCAGCACAAAAATTGACAGAATGCAAGAATCTGGCAGAATTTCAAGTCAACCACTTAGCTAGGCAGCTGCTCTAAATGCAACCACAAACTGAATAAGTGATCAAGTGTTGCTTTTGAGGGTGGAGGACCCAGTGAAGCACTCCAGAGGTGACTATGAATAGATACTTTACCTCTCTTTGGCCATTGCTGTGTGCCCTGCACTCTCCTCTGAACAGTGAAGGCAGGTGATGTTGGCCACACTTGTCTTCTCGCCTGGGCTATTTCATATTTGTTTGGAGGTGGGCCAGCTGTGGAGAAAGAGATAGGCATTACATGGCATGAATTATGAATCTCTGTGTGGTCCTGCAAGGCTCAGTAGGCCAAACTCACCTTTCATCATTATCTGATGCTGTTTGTTCCCAAATGTGTAGCAGGGGGACTTAAACCGGAATGGCTGGTGTGGTCCTAATGTGGATCCCAGCTTGTAATATGCTGGTGAGGGCCACTGTGAACAGTAAGTGAGAGAGACAGAGGGGAAAACCATTTTAAACAAATGGTGACATGAGTGTTGAAACCAGGTATTACAAAGTACTAGTTAGATATTAAACGTAAAGGGTTCATAGACATTTTTTCCTGATATATTTCTTCTAAGACACAAAATACCTTTACAAAGTTTAACAAAAAAAATAAAAACCCAGGATTTAGTGGCCACATTTTAAACATATCAGAAGAAACAAAGCTCAGGCCATATAAGAAAGAATATTATGGTGTTTTCAAATAAGCTGTTGGGGGTACATTTCCCCCTGAGGCCTCGAAATTAATATATCATTTTTAATGTGAAAAAGTACCTTCTGCATTAGCTTGTCTGTAACACACAACAACTTGAGAAAATAAAAAGCTACATCCATTATGAATCCAGTTTTAGATACCTTGAGACTCTGGTAATTTTATTTGTAGACCATTTTGAATTATATTTGTGGTGGTTTATATATATTATTCTGTTTGTGACATTATCATGGTGCTATCTTGCAATCCTGCATTATTGTTTGTATGTGTCACCATATTGTAACGGCCGACCCTTACCCATCCCTCTTCACCAATCAACGGTTTAAAGACAAGTAAGCAAAGGCAGAAATGTAAAAAAGTGTGGGAATATATTAAGTGAAGCACAATGACAAAAACAATACAAATGCCCAACGTAAAATAAAGCTATTAATATATATATACCTACACCAAACCCGCAAAGTAAAAACACTACATATATAATAAGTAAAAACCTCTCTTGCCCCTGCAACATATAACGAACACAAAACACAAATAAATAAATCATATCAATGATTGAGAACTGAATGCCAATGAACGTGAAATTGAGTCCAGTTAAATCACTGTCCAGAATGCGGATGACTGATCAAAAATAGATGCGTTTGAATCTCCCGGAAAAAATATAACAATCTCACCATGCTTCCTCAGCGTGTGGTGGATAATAATGTCCAACCCCGGGGTTTCTGGTGATGATTGAGCTGTCGTGAATCCGGCAGAATGAGAAACAAATCTGGAACAAACCGCAATTTAAATAGTGGCAGAAAATGATGAGTGGTTGTTGGTAAATGAAATCTCTGTCTTTCTCCTTCTTTCCCTCTTTCCCTCCTGATCGTTTAAATAGTGATAAGCCAGATGTAATTGTTAAAATCCCGGCCCTGATGTGTCCAGGGGGTCGCTGCCTCCACGGAACAACCTTCCCTGTTTCTTATTACGGGGACGACATTTAAACAGACACACATTAGTTTAAACAGGGTGGTGAGACGAGACGCGACTGGGTGCAACACAATAAACAACAATACTATGTGGCCCCACTACAGTTTTGTGTTGGTTTCTGATGGTCACAGCCATATTTTGTATTGTAATTACAATCCTTTGATGGTATTGTACAGCCACTATTTAAGATAATGGTAGACATATACAAACCAGTGGCCTCTCTGCATTACAGACAGGTGGGGCACAGCCTCTTCAGATTCCACTAAGTGCGTGTTCTCCAAGAATTAGGCCCCTTTTTATTCATCCTTAGCATGAACATGGTCATAGCAGACATCCAATTGCAGTACCCCATGAATACTACTACACACCAACAATGTCCTACTTTCAAAGGAAATGGGCCACAGCTTCAAGCTTCACATGTAAAAACACAGAAAACTCACAAAGCACTGGCTTGACTGGCTGAAAAAAGACATGTGAAAAGTCAACATCACCCCGCCCAACACCTTGGTTCACAATAAATAGAGATTGACATGCAAATCAGCAGACCCTGAGCCAGTAAGAGTCAAATGATATACAGAAGATTAAAAAATATTTATAGCAAAATCAACATTGTCTTTTTTGAATTTGAGTTTTTTCTAGTCAAGTGTATGAGGTACAAGTCAGTGATGAGGTATGAAAAGGCCATAAATATTTGCTCCTTTAAATACTGCAACAATAATATAATATTAATACTAATACATTTTATTTAAAAGGCGCCTTTCTTAGCACTCAAGGTCACCTTATCATAAAATTAAACAAAATTAGTAAAATAAAAACAAGAGAATGATAAATCACAAAGCAATAATTAGAAAACAAACAAAGATAACAGGCAGTAACAGTGTAGAATTCACAATTGGTATGCCAGTTTGAAAAGATAAGTTTTGAGGATAGTTTTAAAATGTGTTATTGAATCGAGCTGACTTATATGAGAGGGAAGAGAATTCCAGAGTTGAGGAGCACTATGAGAGATACTCGAGCTCCCAGAGCACTGAGTCTGATGTGTGGTACAGAAAGTACAGCTGCAAATGAGGATCTGAGTGAGCGAGAGGAGTGTCAGTCTGTAGGAGATCAGTGAGGTAGTGGAGAGCTTTAAATGTTAAGAGCTGTATTTTGTATTGTATTCTGTACTTAACAGGTAGCCAGTGAAGTAGAGAAGAATTAGGTGTAATATGTTCAGTGGATTTAGAACAGGTTATTATCCTGGCAGCAGAATTTTGAAAAAGTTGTAAGCAATGGATAAGTTTTTGTGGGACGCCAGATAGAATAGCATTACAGTAATCTATATGTGAGGTGACTCGGGCATTAACCAATACTTCAGTACTGTGTTGCGTAAGAATAGGACGAAGACTAGAAATGTTTCAGAGATGGAAGAAGGCAGTCTGAGAAATGTTACTTATATGAGAAGAAAAAGAGAGAGTACTGTCAAGAATAACACCCAGGCTCTTAACTTGGGAAGAGATGTTTGTGTTAATATTGTTAATTAAAATAGAAGAATGGAATATGAAAAAAAAAAAAAATTTTGGACCAGGAATGTTTTGAATTTAATAAATTATACTGATCAGAATGTGGCATTGGGGCATCTTTGATATTCTTCATTACTGCCACAGGCAAAGATGGTCAACTTTAGCTAAAGCTGTGCTACAACCAGGTGAGCTTGTTGTTATATTCTTCATGGATTACCTTTTACTGCATTTGCTTTTCTTCTCTTCTTATTCTTAAAAGGAGTGTTGGTTATAGAATAACTGAACCATGCATCTGTTGTTGGTGACACTTCATTGCTTCTGCCCTTTCACATGGAAAATATGTGTCTCTCCTTTGCTTCCTCATGCAAGGGTCACTGGTCATTTCAATGGAGTTAAATTCAGTGTACACTCAAAAACTGAACTCAGTAAGTTATTTTCTTTTTACAGATACCTTAAGTTAATTTAACAGAAAATCCTCATGTTTTCTGATAATGATGACAAACATTTTCTCCATGTCACATTAGTACATTTATTTTGCACATTGCTTTTCTTTAAACAGACTAAGGTATAATTAGTCTCAGTCTACATCCACACTACCATGTTTACATTTAAAAATTAAGTTTTAAAACTAAAATGACACCCCAACTCCCCTGGATTTATTGTGAATGATGAGAGAACTAGGAGATAGCAATGTGAAGCAGATTCATAGTCAGTGCTAGTCAAAGTCAATACTGGGACATCAGAAATATATTGAGCAACCAAAGTACTGGGGAAAACTAAAATATCAAAGTAAAATTAAAAGAACAGATCAAAACCAAAATGAGTCTAGCACATGGCCTACTGAAAACTGAAGCTAACACTAGAGAGTGTTGTTTATTTTGTATCAAGCAGAAACATAATGTTGACTTGGCTGTATTTATACCTGAACTTGCTGTTGCATCACAAAACTGTGGTCAAGTGTGTCTTGTTTTCACAAATTGTGCAAAACGAAATGATGGCAAGACTTTCTTTTTAATTATGCAGGGGATCTTTATTTATCACAGCTCTTACATCCACGGCATCCATGCTCTATTAACTCTAAAACAAAAAAATTCCCTTTTCCTGGTGCTTTCCTTATGACATAGGTGCCTAAACAATGCCTGATAATATTAATACATTTCAATGACATATTTAAAAAAAAAACTGCACATATATGTATTAATATTTTGTTGACCAGACCTGGTGCGATATGAGGGTAAGTGTGATCCTGAACTAGGCAATCATTCAGTGGTGTAAGTATCAGGTAACAGTGGTGTGTTTTCAGGTGTGCAAGCTTCAGGTGAGACTGGTGTGTTCACATATGTGGATTGTAATTGTGTGTCACACTGTTCACCTGGTTCTGTGTCTGCAATGTTGACGTTATTAGAACTAAGCTTTTCCTTAGTACTCCAGATGTGCCAGTGGTTGCGGCGATACACCTGTCCATCTGTGCAGAGGATATATGATCGATCAGTTCCAGCAGGTTGGATGACAACTGCTGGTTTCCAATGTTCCTGTTCTTGGAGTCTGACAGTTGCTCCAGCATCGAGTGGTGGCAGTGGCTTGGATGATCTGTCGTAGTAAACCTTTTGGTGATGTTGTCTTTGGCTCCTTCTTATGAATTTCTCCTTATGGCTAACAAATTGCAGTTGTAATTGTTTGCTTGATATTGCCAGGATTGAGCGAAGTCGTCGGCTCATCAACAGCTGTGCTGGTGACTTAAAATTGCCCACTGGCTTGATACGATATTCAAGCAGACTGACATATGGGTCTTTTCCATCTGCATAAGCTTTGTCCAAAAGTACTTTGGTTGTCTGCACAGTACTTTCAGCAAGACCATTACTCTGTGAGTAGTGTGGACTTGAGGTGATGTGTGTGAATTCCCACGACTTGGCAAATGATTCAAACTCCTTTGATGTGCATTGGGGTCCATTGTCTGATATTAATGTCTCTGCAATGCCATGTCTGGCGAAGGCTGCTTTGAGCTTGCGTATCACAGCTGCTGATGTGGTGGTGTGAAGTTTGTCTAATTCAAAATATCTGCTATAGTAATCAACAGTTAGGAATTAGTTTCCACTGTCCCATGTGAATATGTCTGTACCTATAACTTGCCATTGCCTGTCTGGGATGCAGTGAGGTATCATGGGTTCTTTGGTGTTCGATGGATGACGTTCCAGACAGATCTGACACTTTGCTACAATTGCCTCTATTTGCTTTGACATTCCGAGCCAGAACATTATATCACGTGTTCTTTGTTGGCATTTTCCATGCCCATGTGATTTGTATGGATCTTCATTAGCATTTGTTCTCTGAGACTTGTAAATGACCATTATTTCTCCCTTGAAGACAATTCCATTGATTTTGGACAACTCATCACGGTGATTCCAGAACTGCAAGATGCTCTGGGGGAGTTTTCTCCTCTCCTCGGGCTATCCATTGTGAATAGCTGTTCTCAGAGCACTAAGATGTTCATCTTTCTCAGTTTCAACTTGTATCTCCTTTAATCTGGTATCACTCACTGGTAAGCTGTTGAAAACTGTGTGGACATGCACATCCATCCCTTCACTGAGGTTGCTGTCATGGGAGGTAATGGACTGTCTTGAGAGTGTGTTGGCAACAGGAATGTGTTTTCCTGGTCGGTGAACATTGTGAAAGTCATATCTCTGCAGTTGAAGGATCATTCTCTGCAGCCTTGCTGGGGCTGTGGCTAATTGTTTTCTTAAGATTGACTCCAACGGCTTGTGGTGTGACTCCACACAAACTCGACAACCATATGCATATTGGTGAAAATGCTTGAACCCAAAGAGAATTGCATACATTTCTTTTTCAATATGGGCATAATTTATCTCACTATCTGTGAGTAACTTGGAAGCATAGCTGATGTGTCTGCCTTCTTGTAGCAGTACAGCACCAAGCCCTCATTTTAATGCATCTACTTGCAAGTAGAGGTCTTTCTCAGGGTTGAAATAGGCAAGAACTGGTCCTGGTTCTCTAGTAATGATGTCTTTCATTGTCTGAAATGCTGCATCAAGCTGCTTATCCCATAAAAAGCTGCTTGACTGCTTCAAGAGATGACGCATTGGGGCACTAACCTCAGATAGATTAGGAGCAAACTTGGTGAGGTAATGTGCCATGCCTAGCACTGTCTCCAGTTCTACCTGATGCTTTGGTGGCTTCATCATCTTGATAGCAGAGATTTTCACAGCAGAGAGGCAATGACCAAAGTAGCTGACCTCATTGGCTCCAATGGTGAGTTTCTCAGCATTTAGACGGACTCCTTTCTCCCGTGAACGTTGTAGCATGGCACAGAGGTTCTGGTCATGCTCTTCATGTGTTGCGCCATAGATAAGGATGTCATCCACAATGGCAATCACTCCGTTGAGGCCTTGATATGTCTCATGTATTTTCCTCTGAAATTCATCCTGGACAAAGATGAGGCCAAACGGTAAGCACAGGACACAATAGCATCCAAACAGGGTGTTAAATGTTGTCAGCATAGAAGATTCTTCCGTGAGATTTATAGCCCAATATCCCGAACGGCATCTACTACGCTAGAGTAGGGTGCTCCTGTCAGCTGCGGCTTGATGTCCGCTAGTGTTGGCAGAGGGTAGTGGGGCCGTTTAATAGCTTTGTTCAAGTCTCTAGGGTCAAGACAAACTCTGAGCTTGCCTGTTCTTGGTTTTTCAACGACTGTGGATGAAGACTTCAGACAAGACAGCAGGTGTGGTTATAAAGCATCTTTATTTTGCAGAGTCACAGTGAGAAGAGTTTCAGAACAGCAGACAATCAATATACATGACAGCGTCAGGGCTCTTCTGAACCCCGTCTGTTGGGTGGGGTAAAGTTTTTATACCCCAAGAATGCGTGATTTAATATAATTATGAAATGTAACACACATTTATTATATACAATCCTTGAGCCCCTTCAACGGTGCTTGTAAAACTTGATTTCTTGGCCCCTTTGTTATGGCGTTCAGATGTAAACTAAGGGAAAACGTGATAAGGCAGACTCATGTGTGGAATGCTTAGACCTTGAGTCCTTTGGACAAATATTTTTCTGTTTTGCTCAGCAAAGCATGCTTTTACATAATGTATGGTTTCGTAAAGCTTACTTCTCAGACATGAATTAGTACAAGGGAACGAAGAGAACATTCGTCTTCCACATTCCCCCCTTTTGAGCAAACAAAAAATATTTGATCAGGGGAGAGTTGAGTGGGAAAGGGTAGGAGAGTGAGATGGAGTGGAGTGGGCGGAGGAGTGTGGGGTGGCTGTGCTGATCTGAAGCATTTTTTCTTCGTGTAAAAAGTAAGCCTTTGCCATAGAGGCAGAAAAATACTTGGATACAATGTATCTTATCAAGGGAACAAATACAGCAAGCTACAAGCAGGAGAACAATAAAAGCAACTGTAAGAGAGATGAAAACTGACTTAAGCCATTTAACCAGGTTGAGTGGAGGTGTGTTCTGATTCAGGACCCACAACAGTGGCTAAAGCTAACCTAAATGAGCCACCAGAAACCTGCAAACAGGAAAAAAAACACAAAAAGTCCACGGAGACTTGAAAATAAATCACCCTAAAATGTCCAAATATTGCTGTTCTTATAGCTGAAAGTGCATACAATTTTTACTATTATGTTCTAGAAAATAATCTGTAGGAAGAACAAAAATCCAGCTTTCTTTCAAACCATGCTTTATATAGCATCTTTCATACATTTATCAGTCCATCCATTTTCTAACCTGCTTCAGTTCAGGGTCATGGTCATCTGGCACCTATCAAAGTTGTGGGCACTGGAACCCTTGAACTGGATGCCATCCTATCACAGGGCACACTCGTTCACATGTCCATAAAGAAACACCAGGCAAACGTAAATTCTTCAGTTAACCCAGTTTGTACATCTTCAGGGTATGGCAGCAAACAAGGATACCACAATCAAGGGTGCCATCTTTTGCAATGTGAGACGCGAATCCAGGCAGGCAGTCCCTCAACTTAAACAGTGTGTGGTGTCAACAGCAAAACTTGGAACGGTCCTCTCCACCGAGGGTGATGCCAATGTTTCCTTCGAGTATCTCTAACCAGAATCCAGGTTCCTAACAGAATCAGGGAGTCCTTTGATGGAGGAGGTTCTCCAGGCCTGATTCACCTGCTCGTGGACTTCCTTCAGAGAAGCTCGGAGACCTGTAAGACTGGAAAGAAGATCATTGTCCACAGTATGCAGTGTAATATTACCTATGACCATGCCAACTGGCATGGGCCGTCCGGTCAGAATTTCGAATGGCGACAGCCCTAACTGCCGTTTGGTTCTTCCCCTTAATCTCATCAAGGCCAGGGGTAGAGCATCAGGCCAAGTTAAATTTGTTTGCTCATAGATTTTAGCCAATTTAGATTTCAAGGTACCATTGCATCTCTCTACTATACCCCCACTTTGAGGATGGTATTTGCAATAATGATGTACATTTATCTGAAGCCAAGTAGTCAATTCATTAATTACAGAATTCACAAAATGACTACCATTATCAGTCTGCAATTTCTGTGGTATTCCCCATCTTGGAATGATTTCCTTTATCAAAGCTTTTGCCACAGTTTTGGCATCTGCATGTTTGGAAGGGAAAGCTTCCACCCATCGAGAGAACACATCAACAATTACTAAACAGTATCGGTACCCCTTTGATGGTGTTAATTCAATGAAGTCCATTTGAAGGTGTTCAAAGGTGTAACGGCGGGATTTACCTGAATACCCTTTCCTACATTAAATTTCTGACATACTGCACAGCGTGTACAGAACTGCTCTGCGTATCTAGAGAAGCCTACTGCTTCCCAATGTCTCTCAACCTCTTGAACCATTGCATCCTTTCCAACGTGATCCAGGCCATGTGCAATTTTTGCCATGCCTGGAAAAGAAACTTTAGGAAGGAAAGGTTTATTTGTTTGCTTATGGGTCCAGATCTCGTCAACCAATGATCCTTCCTTAGACCAGTTTCTTCTTTCTTTTTCTGAAGCTGAACTCTGTAAAGAAATTACTAAATTATCGGAATCTCTATCATCTGCCTGTTGGAATAAAGAAATTGTGGTATTATTATAAGCAGCTTGTTTCGCGAAGTGATCAGCCAGTTTGTTTCCTTTACTAATGGAATCTTGTTTTTCAGTATGGGCTTGGCATTTAACTATAGCCAATTTTGATGGCTTGGTTATAGCTTCTAAGAGGGATTCTATTAGTTTTTGGTGCTAAATGGGCTTGCCAGTACTGGTCTTGAATCCCCTGAGTTTCCATAATGACCCATGATCATGGCAGACTCCAAAAGCATATCTAGAATCAGTATAGATAGTTAAAATTTTTCCCTCTGACAACTGACAAGCTCAGGTGAGAGCTATCAACTCAGCTGCCTGCGCACTCAAACTTGAAGAAAATTCGGTTTGCTTCCAGCAGGTGGTCACCTTTGACCACTGCATAGCTGGTTGAAGGTGTTCCATTTTCCAATCGTAAAGAACATCCATCCACAAAAATTATCTCACCTGTTCCTAAAGGTGTTTCCTACGGAAGCGTATTAGGGCCACGGGTGAAAAAAAAATACGGACACAGTGAAGAAAAAAAAAATCTAAATGTCGAGATTAAAGTCGACATGTTGACTTTATTCTCGACATTTCCACTTTGTTCTCGCCATTTACATCGAGATTAAAGTCGACATGTCGACTTTATTCTCGACATTTCCACTTTATTCTCGCCATTTATGTCGAGATTAAAGTCGACATTTACACTTTATTCTAATAGTTTATTTTGTCAGTAGAATGTCGCAAACTAAACTTCATCTTTAAATGAATGTTCAATTTACTAGATTTTCTCAAAGCCCTTCATTAATTAATGTAGCACATTAAATGCTTTATATTAAGTGTTCCCCGACCCAGTTTTTAATCTCTATGCGCTTCTTCAAATGACTTCCTCTTGCACTGAGAGGCGCAGACAGCGATTGCCGCACATTGACTTCATGATGTTCCTGCTCTAAGAACATTCAGAATACTAAGAGAAATACTTGATATCTTCTTCGCGATGAAATGCAATAAAGCATGTATTAAACATGGGTGGCGGGGGGCACGGTGGCGTGGCTATAGAGCTGCTCCCTTGCATTAAGGGGTTCCCAGTTGTATGTTCAGTGTAGTACAAAGTCCCAAAAACTGGATATATGAATGGGTATCGCACAGGTTTAACTGTAAAAATAAACAATAGAATAAAGTGTAAATGTCGACTTTAATCTCGACATAAATGGCAAGAATAAAGTGGAAATGTCAAGAATAAAGTCAACATGTCGACTTTAATCTCGACGTAAATGTCGAGAATAAAGTGGAAAAGTCGAGAATAAAGTGAACATGTCAACTTTAATCCCGACGTAAATGTCGAGAATAAAGTCAGCATGTCGACTTTAATCTCGACATTTAGTCTTTTTTTTTCTTCGCTGTGTCCGTATTTTTTTTTTTTACCATGGCCCTAATACACTTCCGTAGTTTCCAGTAGGTCTGGTCTAGGTTTTATAACCTTAGTTATTTCGTCATGACAGTTGTGGGGCTCCCCTTCCGCTTCAGTTGGAAGAAGAGTCGCTGGATTTAAGGTGGAGCACCTTTCTATGGTAACGTTTGGCAACGTACAGAGTACATTTTGAATGTGTATTGCCCTAGCAATAGTGAGATGCGAGGTTTTAGCCTGTACTAAAATGGAGTGTATGGCGTGAGGCACTTTTACCACTAGGGGGCTCATGAGCACTATATCTGTACTGGCTAGCACGGCCTCTGTTGTGGCTGCTACAGCTCTGACAGGTTGGAAGTCCCGCAGCCACTGGATCCAATTTTTTCGAAAAATAGGCTATTGGCCTTTGTTTTTCACCATGGAGTTGTGTAAGAACTGCATTCATATATCCCCCCTTTTTGTCCACGAACAGAGTGAATGGACGAGAATAGTCAGGAAGTTTCTAATGCTGGCGTAGAGAGTAGTGCACTTTTTTAAGTCACACAGAGCCTTCTCAGCTTGATCATTCCATGCCACCTGACCAGAAAGGGGGAGATTAGGGGTGTTCGCTAAAGTTTGCAAAGGCTGTGCTCTTTCAGTGAAGTTTAAAATCCAGTTCTAGTATCCTAGAATGCCTAATACAGACATAACCTGTTGCTTTGTAACAAGTCTAGGAAGATTTTGAATGGTGTTTATGCGGTCGCTAGAGAGAGCTCTTGTTCAGCAAGAAATGTCATGACCTAAATATTTCACAGTTGTTTTAACTAACTGCAGTTTTGTTTTAGAAACTTTATGGCCATTTTCTGCTAAAAATAATAACAATTTCTGAGTATCATATGCACGGTCTTCTTCAGTAGTACTACACAACATTATATCATTCACATACTGTATCAATACACTGTCTTTATCTGGCCAAAATCCTTCTAAATTTTGAGCAAGAGCTTGTCCATATACAAAAGGGGCTTCAGTATATCCCTGAGGCATAACGGTCCATGTCCAACAGCAGTTTTGGAAAGTAAAGGCAAACCAGAATTGAGAGTCGGTGTGCACAGGAATAGAAAATAAAGCGTTAGCAAGGTCAATAACAGAGAAATAACGGGCAGACGGGGGCATCGTAGAAAGAATAGTGGAAGGATTAGGAACAATAGGTGCCCTAGGAAAAACTGCAGAATTAACTTGTTGAAGATCTTGAACAAAACGCCATGAGCCATCAGCCTTTTTAACAGGTAAAATGAGGAAGTTGACTGGAGAGTATTTAATTGGAATGATTGCTCCACATTTCACGAGATCGGAATGTACGGTGGAGATACCAGCCTCTGCTTCTGGAGACAGAGGAGACTGGGCGCGGTGCGGGCGGAAGGGGGATTTTGGGTAAATCACCAGTGGCTCACAGTGTGCTATCCTTCCATAATCATTTTTCCCCTGAGACCACAGTGCATTGGGAAGTGAGGAAAGCCAAGAGGGATATGAAGTCTGTAATGAAAATGTGGAGAGGGTGGGATGGTATAATGAACAGACTACTGGAAGGTCATCTCAAAGTAAAACCTTAGTTATCAAATGAGCTGAAGTATCAAAAATACCCGGAGCAATGTGTAGCCAGTCTGCCCTATTGAGACATTGTTCCACCCATTCCCCATTTCGACTCAGCGAACGGTGCTAGATTTGGCTAAGGAAACATGGGGAACCGAACCTCCTAAATAGAAAACGCTTTGTGAATATGTGAGGTGAACTGAAACAGCGCTTTGTTGGATGAGAAAAAAATGCAAGGGATATGGAGGGTCTCTGGGCTAGTACCTGAAGAGAGAAAAGATTCTAACCAAGGTGTGTCCACTTCAGCAGGGAAGTACTGGGCAGTACAGTGGAGGGTGTTGGGGACTTGCAAGTAGGGAAAAAGACATGAAGGAAAAGAGTGTAGGGCTTTAAGGAGAATGGTGTGTGAGGAGATGTTCAGAGTCCAGGCTGCAAAAGAGGGCTTAGTGTGGGGGGAGGTTTGGCACAGGAGTTTAGGAATAGAACAGTAAAACCCTTGTTCAGTTAGGGAAATAGAGAGGGAGAGCTTAGTCATCAGATCCCTTCCTAACAGATTAACAGAGCAGAGCTGATTTAACAAAAACCGGTGCATTAAAGTGGTACCACTGGAATGAAGCTGAACCCGAAGAGGTTAAGACACCAGCAAAACATGTGGTTGTCCAGAAGCAGTAAGCATAGTCACTGTATCTTTCGAGGCAGGGACCCGCTTCAGCGAAAGGGTGGAACGAGTAGCTCCAGTGTCAACAAGAAAAGCAGTTTCAGTGCCATTCACCAGCAAAGTCAATAAAGGATCTGTGTCCGCATGGCGAGTGAGCAAAGGCAACTGAAGAGAGTGGCTGGGGGTCCCTGCGAATTGCTAGGACCAAGAAATATCCTCAGGTTCAGGTAAGGGAGGCGGGGGAGGAAACATGTGGGCAATTGCGGTGGAAATGTCCCGTCTCACCGCACCCGTAACAGGCATAAGATGTAGGTGCTTGATCTGAGGGGAGAGGCGGCTGAGCAGACAAAGGCAAGGCAAGTACTGTAGGATGAGCATTAATTACCCAAGCATGAGGTGAGATACCAGAGTATATAAATAGGATTATAAAAAGGATTTTTGTGTTTGTGAAATGTTCTTACAGATTCAATGTTCTGTGACTGATTACAATTTCAAATCTGACTTTTATATGTGATAACTGATACTGTTAGTCTAAACTGAGTGTGTACAGTAGTATTTTCAGCAAGATTTCTACCATTGACATCAAACACAGTTTTGCGTGTTAAAAATGCATAGTTAGTTTAGATTTTCTGGGGAAAATGCACCAATTAGAAAACCATACTAGGACTGTGACAGCTTAAAATTAAGCTTGATTTATTAAGATAATGTGGTTTATGTCGCTTTCAGAATCTGGTAATAACCAGCAGCACCAATATTTTGGCTACTACATATTTAATTTAGAAACAGATGGGGGAAAAATATCAAGTTCTTTCTGTCCAGGTCACTATCATAAATATGTGTTATGGAGTTTTTTGCTGCGTTTCTAAGACTTTTAATGGTGACATCATTACAGGGACAATTTGAATGAATTTCTTGCTGTGATCTCCACCATTTTATGATACAGTACTTGCATAACAATGGAGTACTGTTTACTGGTTGCTTTGCCCATTGCCAGTCAAGGAATATGCAAGTCTTAAGACATACTGTATTAACTTCATTTTGTCTTGTGTAAAAGGCAGAGGCATGCAGCAGATTATATGCTAGTGCTAGATCAATTCTTTGTTTTCTTTTTAGTGTTAGTTAATGTAAAGGAACCCAAATCAGGCTTGGAATTTTTGCCTTATACACTGCAAAAAATTAATTCTAAGCTAAGTGCAAAATATGTCAATCATGAAATCAAGTCTTGTTTTCCTTATTATAAGAATTATTGACTTATCCACACATTTGTATTTACAATTATTTATCTTACTTTAAGAAATCTTTTCAAGTACATTTTGCTTACCCCTATGGCAGACTTTATTTTGTTAAATACAAGCAAAACAACTCCCTTTTTTTGTCTAGTAATGCATATGCATTTTTTGCAGTGCAGTGTCCATTGTTTTTGATTGCTTGCTGGTCTAAGGTGTCTGTTTTGTTCTCTGAATTATTTTATTTTAAGCCTTTCTGGTATTTAAACTGTCATTTATTTTTGTTGTGTTATGGCATGTCCACATTTTGTGCAGTTCACACCCTATTTATTTTCTATATGTAAATGTTTTAACTGACCTTAAAGTGACAAGTGCAGATACAGGAAAGGTATTCAGCACCCAGAATCACCTCTGTGAAAAAGGTGTCTAACAATAGTGACTGCACAGACAGAAAGTTAGCAATCCCGCTAACAGAAAATCCAGTGGTGCAACAACAATAATTTTTTTTCTTATGTACCCCAAAATCACCCAATGAATACCTCAATGGACTGTTTTTGACAAGCCCTGACACTCATAAAGATAAGAACAAACCCCTAAAAAGGACTTTGGAAGGGCAATTCAGAGAGAGACCCCTTTCCAGGGAGGTTGAGTGAGCAATGGGTGTGAAAATACCGGGGTAAATGCAATACACAAAACAGAACAAAAGTAATCTTCTTCACAGAGTTAGATGACCAACCACAAAAATACAATACAATAGTAGAAACTACGTTACTCATACATAGCTGTCCTCACCAAGTGCTAGCACAGAGCGCCGTGACAACTCTGAAGGCTAAATACAAGAATATACTACTCACTAAATGCAGAAGTATCACATAAAAGGAAACATATTTGTTAAAATACATCAAACACAAAGTAGAAATGAATTAACATAAATGAAAAACGGCAATAGCTGTCCATGAACTAACTGTTGAACCACCACCAGGTTGTAGAAAAGGGGTCAGACAAGCCAGTCAGAGTCCTGGAGACCTCGGCCAACGAGCCGACTCCCCCCACTGGCCATTCTTCAGCTGAGTCAGTGGTGGGTGGGCTGGCCAGTGTGATAAAAGGACCCTTCTACCCAATAATTCCAGTGCTTCTTTATCTTATCATGGGCAGGCAAGCAACTTGGTAGCAGAGCAGTGGCACCAAGTGCCACATAAGGATACCAAAAAAGGGAAACACAACAGGGGAGGGTTAGTAACTTTTTATAAATATCATATTACTTCTATTTTAGTACTAATGATTAACAACAGAAATGCAGTAAAATGCCTTACTGATACCTACATATCTGTCAATGACACTGTTATGGACAGTTTAGCTAGCAGTGATTTTGCTTATTAGCATTGATATTCTTGTTCAGCAGTCAGAGTCATTAAAGATGAACTTAATGTCAGTTTTACAGTCAGTCAGTCATCGTCCAGCCCACTATATCCCAACACTTGGTCACAGGGGTCTGCTGGAGCCAATCCCAGCCAGCACAGGGCGCAAGGCAGGAACAAACCCCGGGCAGGTCCCACCGCAGGTCAGTTTTACAATAAAGAAATAAAAAAATAGAAAATCTAATTGTGTTTTGTCATATTGTGTGGTGTTTCTGACCTTTGCTTCTTTGAATTTGTTTGTGGAAATCTTTGACTGACTTTTTAACACTGTATTTTATTCATTTTATGAAATTTGTTACAATGAGTTGGACACAGAAGTCATTTAGTATTAACACCATCCATTTATGTTCTCTATCAAATCAAATCAATATCAGTACATCTCTCACACCCAGTTTAGAAAGCTACTGTATGTAATTAACAACCCCAATAAAAAAATATTGATTCCCCCTTTATTTCATTACTAGACGCAGCATCGGGGTTGCCCAGGTAAGTAATTTTAAGGCATAACTATACAGCTCTTATAGACAGTGTATCTTAAAGTGTACAACAAATTCAATCAATTCAATTATTTTGAGGCTCAAAAATCCGGTAAAAAGCAGTGTCCTTAATGTTTGCTCAGATCCGGCGCTTAAAAGTTTCTCTCGCACTCTCGCTGAGTTTGTGCCAAACACTAGTCTATTCCTGACCATCTCATCTTCATTTGCGTAAGCACAGTCCTTCACCAGCAATTTTAACTCCGTTACAAAGTGATCAAAAGTCACGTGTATCCCCTGCGTCTTCTCATTAAACTTATATCTTACGAATATATTTGTCTTAAGCATGACATACGCCTCAAAGCAGTCATAATAAGTTTTCAGTACCTTGGCTTCCTTTTGGGTGAGAGTCCATGTGTTGAAAATGTCTCTTCCTTTTTCCCCAGTCCACAGGAGCAGATAGCTGCATTTCACACTCGCATCTTTGCCTTTTAGCAGGCCAGAAAACATCAGCTCCATATGTTGTTGGAACTTTTTCCATTCTCCCGGCAGGTTACGAGAATCCCAGTCAATTCGTGGCGAGCGAACAACAGCAAATTCCATGACTGTCCTCTATTCTGAAACCATGTCTTGTTTTCACAAATTGTGCAAAATGAAATGATGGCAAGACTTTATTTTTAAGTATGTGTAATGGGCTAGAATTCAGTATTCTAAAGAAAATTACATTTATGTGTTGCTTAGTGTAATGGGCTATAAACAAGTGTTTCAAAGAAAAGGCAGAATTTCTGGAAAATTCTGCTACAGGTTATTGCGATTGACTATGTACAGGACATAAATATTTACCTGTCTTGCTAAAGAGTCACCTGCTTTGAATAGTCAGACTGCTTTGATTTAGTATCTCATCTACACACAATGTAGGGATACAGAACTGTCTGCTTTCTTGGAAAATTAATGAGTTCTGGGGACATTGGTTTCTAATCAAGTACTCAAAGTAAATGTGTTTACACTATTTGTTATGCAGAGGAAATTGGCTTGCACCATTGTTTTCACTGATTGCCATGTTGATCTATGCTGAAATTGAAGCATATATATTTCTGGGAAAAGGAGAGTAAAGGGAGAGAGAAGTATGGTCTGAAACTCGGGACTGCTGCCTGTTTCTTTATGCTTTTCACCATATCACTGTGGCTACACCCAGTAACAACAGTAGCTTGTACCTGGCCCAGGTTCCCCTAGACCGTGAGGTCGGTAACATATACAGGGGAACTTTACATCCACAGCATCCATGCTCTATATTAACTCTAAAACAAAAACAAGCGAGGTCCCTTTTTCTGGGACATAGGTGCATAAACAATGCCTGATAATAATAATATAAGTCAATGACATATTTTAAAACAAAATTGCACATATATGTATTCATACTTTGTTGACACATAAATATTACAAGGTGATCTTTAATTTGTGTTACATTAATAATAAACAAAGGAAAAAATTCAAATCACTCTCAAATGAGTTCCAACGATAAAAACTAAGAGAAATAATGTTTATAATTACAAAAAGTATCTCCATTAACATTAACACGACCAAAAAACATATGTTATAGACATAAATCTACACTGGGCATGCACACATCAGCTGAAAAATCCTTGAAGAGGTGGTAACACCACCGGCCATGGGATTATTGCAGATCTATGGTGACCAGTAAATTTGACTTTTATGTGTGTATCCTGCCTTCCAGCTTTACAGGTAAGCAACACAACAAGCACCATGGAAAGTAACCTTTCTATATCCACTATGCTGGTATATGGTTTTCTTCTGTATTGGGTGACCAATCAGGGAATTAACTGTTGTAATGAGCAGGATCCAATCAGGGAAGGGCTATGTAATAAGCACAAGCCAGAGCACAAATAGGAACTGCACTTTCAAAAACTGCCCATTCACACCACAACGCTGAAGCTACATTTTCAGAAGTAAATGGCTCTGGAAAGTTATTTTAAAAGTCTCCATTTTCAAGGGCTGAAAATGCTAGGGTAATGTGGATGAAAGGTGAAAATGTAGACTAATGTCTCCATTTTTAAATTAAAATGTAGTAGGCCTTAAGGACTACTGTCATTATTCAGCTACCTAAAGTAAATTTTATTCAAAGTGAACAAATCTTATACTCATTAAATGATATGGCTGATTTCCCAGTGACCAACTGTGGTATGGCCCATTGATGCTGCTGCAGTCTGCTCCTTTACTTGTGGCCATGCTTCCTGACTTAAACCGTTAAACAGCAAATGAAACTCATTTCTTCTAAAGCATCTTTCCAACAGAGATCTGTCACCTCGATTTCTCAGTTTTTTTCCTTTAAAGATTCCTGTGGATTAGATGTCTAAACTGTTCTGTTGATCCTCCTGTAGCAGCAGTAATAATAGTGCAGTCATTTGTACTGAAAACATTGAAAATCATACTAGCATACCCAACAAAAATGCAACATATCACCATTCTCCAGCATAATGATAAAAATGTATGAAAAACAGAATTTTGTTTTTTTAATAGAAAAAACAACTGAAAGTTGCTGCAAATTTTGATTATATCTTTGTAGCAGTGAAGTAATTGCCTGACAGACATATTAGTAATGTCTGACTGCCTGAGCGTTCTAATTCCTCATTTTAATATTGAAGGTTTTATTACAGATGTTGATAAGACACAGTACACAGTGCACTCCAAGACACCTGATATGCCACCTGTTAATTCTGATATTTTCCAATATTATTAATGGCTTTCATTCAGGCGGTCATGATGAGAATTTATAATTTAGGTATTCAGATTGTGTTTAATCCCGACTATAGGCAGACTTAGTACCTAATCTTCGAAGGAGGTCTGGGTTGTGAATGGTCTGTTGCCTTGGAACCAGCTTTTCTCCCATGATGTCCTACCACCGCCTTCTGATGAGAAGAAGAAACACATGAGTTTTGCATCCTTAGAATAGGCAGCAACATGAATATATCTATCTAACAAATTTGTTTTAATGGATTAATTTACAATATATTCAATTTTACTAAGGTGTTATTAAACATTCAAAACTTGGTAAAGACATAAAATAAGAAATAAATAGGGACACCCACTGTCATGCCATAGCAAATTTCAAATTAAAAAATTTTCAGATTATCAGCTTTCTGAGTATTGTGGGGTGTTAGAAACACTTCATTATGCATTTTACATCTCTGACAGTATTTACTAAGTTAAGTCGATTAGTGAGATGTAGTGAATCCTGACTGGTAGGTAAAAAAAAGAAAGAAGAATGGGACGTTAGAATAAGAGACTGTGTTGTGATTGTATATGTTTTTGGTACTTGCAATTGTGTTTCTGTAATGCAAGTCTTATTTCTGTATTTTCTGGATGCTTCTGGCTACTTTGTTTCTTTTAGAAGGTATGAGGGACGGTCAGCACCCTTACCCAAATGGGGCACCGTCAGGATGGAAGGACAGGGGGAGACAGCTTAACTGGCCTTTTCTCCCCTAGGATGCTAGATGGCATTCCCACATGGCTGTCCACAAGGAATGCCAGATATTGTAATCCCCATAAACAGCTTTGTTAGGCCCCGTGGGAGCTGCTAGGTGGAGCTGCAGGAGTTCCCATTCCATAGGGTTCCAAACTCACCCAGAAGTGCTTCAGAGTATTACATCACCCGAAGCACTCCTGGGGATTAGATAAAAGGTGCTGCCTTCCTTATATCAAAGAGTCAGTGCCCGGACGAATGTGAGCAACGATTGGGAGGAGGAGTGGAGGAGGCAGTGACAGAGAGAAAGAAAGACAAAGAGTTGCTGTATTGTGTTGTGCTTATTACAAAATACTTATGACTGTGGCAAGAAACGTTTGTTGTGGAAGAGTTTCCCACAGTAAAGACTTTCTGGGCTTTTATACTTGTGTCTGTGCCTGTTTGCGTTGAGTGCCCACAAAAGCCATATACTGTAATAGGAAGATATTTAAAAGTTACACAAATGCGTGGCAATAATATTTTTATTTTAATGTTTATTTTTCCCCTGATTACTAGCTCATATTTCTACACAAGCCATTTATGTAATGTACATACTAAAATTATTAGCAGTGTTTCTTACTCTTAACGGGCATGGTGGAGCCAAATGTGTAGGCTGGTGGAACATGCCAGCTGAGAACCCAAGTTGAAGATGTGTAAGTTGTTGGGCCAGGACCTTTAAGGTTGAAGGATAAAGGAGGTCTGCTCTCTAATGCCTCTCGTAGCCCTGCAAAATGAATGGAGAATTAATAGAAATGGTTCTAAAATGACATGAATTTAATTCATTAATGAATGTCCAGAAAAAAAATAACAATTATGAATTGTTAGGGATTAACATTTACAATTCAAACTTAGGAGGAAAACAACTTAAAGCTGATGTCACATTATGCAACTTCTATTAGGATATATCAGACTTCCTGACTGCTGTTGCTTATCTTGTCAATGGACCATATCAGTTTACAAGAGTGAAAATCACTTTTCAGCACAATATTGCTTGCCTCTTTTTCTGACAGCCAAAAGAATACTGCCTGACTGAACTGATGCTGTATGAAATGTTAACAGGTTCAGCGAGTTGCATCACACTCTCATCCTATTTTTTATTCTTCTTTCCATTCTGCTGTGGTACATAAAAATAGAGATATCAGAGCTTCTCTTCTGTATGAAAGATCCACATCCACAACTCCCACTGCTTGCAGTTCTGGTCACCTAGCTGTAAAAAAGGCATAGCAGCACTTGAAGCTGTGGAGAAGAGGGCAGACAAGTGTAACTGAGGTCTAAAGGGCATGGCCTACTCTGGCAGACTGAGAGAAATTAACCTGATTAGTATCAAGCAGACAAGACTGCATGAGAATCTAATCTAGATCTTCAAAAAGCATTGAAAAAGTGGATGCAAAGGAATTTAAACTAAATAGTGAATTGCATCCTCAAGGACACCAGTGGAAATTAAGGGGAAGTGAATTTAAGACTGAAGCCAGAAAGCACTGCCAAGTCATTTAGTTTAAAAAGAAGAATTGACAACCTTTCAAAAGCATTTGAAGCAGATTTCAAATCATTCCAAATGATATTACAGCAAAGCAAACCTGAATTCTCATTAGTCCTGATGAATTATTTTAAAAGTATGGTTGCCTTAGTATTCAAGCAAGGCATACAGCTAGGCTGCGCTGTAGAATTTCAAGAGTACAAGTTAATGTTTGTAAAATATGTTGCACAACAGAAAAAAAGAATAGAAAATTGTAAGCAGCTTTGATTTGGAGTTGCAGTTACTGTACTTTTCCTTCTGTTTCAGAACTTAAGTTTACAAGATGCAGAACATAAGATATATCCATCCATCATTATAAATCTGCTTCATTCAGGTAAAAGTCATAGGGTTGTGTTTTGCTTTTCTTTTTTCTTTGTATTTCAATTTTTCTTTTGTTTCCTCCTTATTGTTTTTGAAGTAAACAATTGCAGTTGTTTTGTATTATTATTTATTTGATTGAATAATATGCCATTGTAATGTTTTGCTTTCCCCCCAAAAAATCCACATTTACATATAAAAAGAGTCCTGGGTTCAGCAGGATATTGAAGCAGCATTGGTTGCAAAATTGGAAAAAATCCTGTGACTCAAAGGGCAAGTTTGTGGGTTAGATTAGAATTGCCAACTAATCTAATTCACATGTTTTGGGGCCATGGGAGGAGAACTAGAATACCAGGAAAGAAACTCATGCAGATACAGGTTCAGGTGTGGCCCAGCTTTGAATCCAGTTTCCTGAAGCTGTGAGTCAGCATGTATGCCACCTGCTATAAAATAATTTATAATAAACTCAATATAAGTTTGTTTTTCTTAGATTTTGATTTTAAATATTTTTCCAAACATAATCTTGAATCTATTTTGGGCAGTGATTTCTTTTTTTTGTAAGTATTGTGCTCCTTCCTGTGAAATGACCTTCATTTAAATAACATTTATTTGGCTTGATAAATACTTTGACTGCTAGGTTTAATTTAGATAATGTACAATACATAAGGTGATAAGTTTATGTTATGCAGCTTAACCAGGCTCTTTTTTTGTAATATGAATGCCCTGTTGTACTTTTCCACATAGAAGTTGGGAATGTGCACTGATACAGCGCATTGCAGCACCCACCACAATACAAACCACCTCTGGATCCCAAATTAGGACCCGAACACAGCTGTGTATCGTGTGACACCTCAGCACCACACTAGTTTGAACAGAATGGAACAGTGTGAGGTTTTTTTGTTTTGTTTTTTTTTTTTTTACAGCACATGGAGTGCCACCAACCCCCAAGTTCTCCCTGCATGTTGGTTGCAGGTTAATGTCATACCCAGGACAGAACAATTGCAGATTAAGTGCCTTCCTCAAGGGCTCAATGGAGTGCAATCACTTGTGGCATTTATGGGACTGAAACAGAAATCTTCTGATTGCTGGTGCAGATCCCTAGCCTCTGAACCACCTCTCCATATTCCACATAAAACAATAAAATGACCACAAGGGATTTTTTAAACCTTTACAGATTCATTTATTAGGGGCACATTGTAAATATTCATACTCATTTTTTATCTTGTTTTTGCTTGATTCTCCTAATTTCCAAAAAAATTAACAATCCCCAGTTTCTTCATGTGTACCACAAGTATTGCATTTTTCTGCGCTGTTCGCCTCTTATTTTGTTTGGTTACATCGTCACCTGCCAAGACATATGCACTGTGAGTTTCTCTCTGGTGTTGGAGTTCTTTTAAATACACCAGCTCATTCATAAGTAAGCTGCCTTCTATTGAAAGAATAACAGAGTCAACATTGTGACATAATAATGCTGATGTATTTATTAATCATTTCTCGCTATTATAAAAAAATTCTTGCGACAAGACTTTTTTCCTGGTGATAAGACATGATCTTTGGAACAGAGATCTTTTGAAGAGAGAGACACTTTCACGTCCCATCCCGAGTCACGTCATACTTACAACCTTTGGAAGCAAGTCCCATGATACACATGCAGAGCAGATTAGAGATAATAGAAGTAGGAAAATTCTAAAGTTTCAAAAAAATGAGAGTAAAGATCGCATTAGCGCAAAAAAATGGAAAAAATTATTCAGTGAAATAACGGAACAGCAAAAAGAGATCACAGAGTGTTTGAGGATGTCTGGGGGGCAAGAGAGACAAGGCAGTGAAACAAAAGGACAGGTACAGATCACATGGCACAGCAGCAGCAGCAAGCCAGCAGTTGATCAAACAAAGAAGAGGTTAAAAAAATTGTATTTGTTATATCACCATTTAAAAGGGGTTTTTGGAGGAGTGGCCACATCTCCTTAGGGTGCGTTCAGCCCCCCTCTTCACAACAGTGCATAGCGCTGGCGGGAGGGGGAAGGGGTTGGCGAGCAAAGCAAGCAGGGGACATAGCCCCCTAGTATTTATTATAAATTGCAGATTCCAGTGTGGCCACTTACCTTACTCACTGTCTCATTTTTTCACTCACTAGTATATTAAATTCTTATTTTCAGTGGGTAACATTCAATTCACCTCACTTAAATGATTAACCTATGCTGACATTTACTGACCCATCTTAATCTACTGTTAAGATTGCAGGGAGCTGGGCTAAAGGCAGCGTGGCAGCATCAGGCTCAAGGAAAGTACCAGCCCTGTACATTCAGACATACCTGGCCAATTAAGCCTCATTTGTTCATTTTTACAATGTGCAGAAAACTCACATGGACTCCATTAGAGTGTTTTATTTTGATCCAGGCAGCGATTTGAGATTAGTCTTTCGAATCTGTGAAGCTAAAATTATGGCAATAAAAATGCATTGGTTTTTCGTTGATTATAAATGCTGATCAAGTTATGAATGTCTTTCTTGTTTGAATAAAAAAGAACTAGAGACCTGCATGGATACACAGTTGAGCCATCCTGTCCTGTTAGAAACTGAGTAATATGGCAAAACACTATGTAAGAAATTAGGAAACCTCTGGACATGACTAGAGACTGTGGAACTGAAGTGAGTGCACAAAGTGTGGAAAGAAGTAACCAATATAAAAAAAATAAAGCAATTCATTTTTTTCCATTTCTACACTCTTCTAGGCTGGTACTTTATTGGGTTTTATGGCTCCTTGTAGAACCATTGCCTTACAAAGAAATATTTTATTCAGTAAAGCATTCTATGTATATAAAATTGATTATTTGAGCTTAAAAGAAGCTCCAAATATGAGGTCAAAGCAGAAGTCTTTAATGCATAGTTGACTTATCCCTTTGTTATATTAGCAGCAACAGTCATTTTAAAATCAGAAATGCATTGGTATTCTACAAATCTGTTACTATCTATTTGTGGTTATTTATGGAACCTGTTACAGGTCTAAGTACATGATATTTCTTTTTCAAAGCTTTATCTGAATGGTTCATTTGGGGAAACACTTTATAACCTTTATTTTTAAGTATGTTGACAGGCATTTACATCAGAGAACTCCCTTGCAGGCTCTGTCAAGGTATGTAATAACCTGCTGGGGGAAGAGAGGATCTGCCGCTACTGCCACCTTCTCTTTCATCCTCCACAGTGCAGAGAAGCCGCCCAGTCAAGGCAATTAGCTCCGACCCTTCCACTCCCACAGACCTAAAACCTGAGCATCCCAGAAGGAGACATATTTTTTCGGCCTGACCAAGCCATAGAACAGAACTCTGCTAAAGCCAGACCCTTAAATTACATTTTGAAACCCTGCTTAATGGACAAGAGCTATTACACTCTAAATAAGTCAATTTCTTTCTTATTTTTTCCTCATCTTCAGACAAATAAAAGGGATGACCAGGCAAGTGTTACTAAATTTCTTGGCTGTCCTAATTGACATTACTGCACCCGGCCATAGTGTATAGTCAAATATATGATATACCGTAGAAGATAATATCTAATTTGTTTATTAAACAAACCAGTAGTGACAACTTTATATGTTATTGAGGTTTTTGAATTACTGTCCAGAAAATTGCAAATTTGCAATGACATAACACAATAACTACAACAGATTAATGCTTGATGGAAATTACAGATTATACATAATTTTCATACTAGTGCAGTTAAGTTAACAGCTGAAAAGTTTAGAGCAAAACAAAAGAATTATAGCTGGCAATGATGAAGACTGAAAATAAATCTTTGATCTACATTCAGATTTTCTTTGATATCATGCTATGTCTGATATGGCAATTCCAAAAAATGTTTGAATTAGCAAATGGAGAGTCATCTTCTAACTTCTAGGAATGGCATATCACAGAAAAAGAATATAAAATATACAAAAATAGAAGAAATCAGGAAGAGGGCAAATGTATTGTCAAGGCACTATATACAGTATACACATATACTTTATATACAGGTATATTGTCATACAGGAGCACGTAGGTGACAGTTAAAGGGCCCTAGTGACTGCAGTTCTACTGCTGCTTCAGGGGTTGGTGTTGTGTCCTAATGTCTCTCTCTCTCTCTCTCTCTCTCGTTTCCTCCCTCTGCAGACTGTTTGGATTGCCAGCTAGGAAACTTTTGATGTCACGCCCAGTGTCTGGCCACATGGACATACCTCTTCCTGTCAGAAGTCCCCAAAGCCGGAGCATCCACCTATTGGGGCAATTCTGTTTTTCAGAGGGAATTCATATTGACACAGGGACAACATGCCGACTCCAAATAGGGAGTACACAGGACTTGAACTCTAGCTTCCTTGTTGTGTGTGTTGTGTTGCCACAGCACAGCAATTCGATTTTGGGAGGCATTTCCCACTGAAATAAAGCCTTGTGTGATGTGCTGAACTTGTGCACACATCCATTTGTGTCAGATTTGGGGAGCTGGTGTGCCTGGTGACTGTTTTATATATATATATATATATATATATATATTGTGGAAGTTGACCCGGACACAGACAGGCAGACACGTTCATGTCACCCACAAACACGTTTATTTACAAGTATTTACAACAATTGGTCACTCAGACCCAGTCCAAAATAGTGCAAAAAAACCCCAAAGTCACAGTCCTGGCCACAATGCCTTTCTTCGGGCCGCCTCCACAGCTCTCCACTCTTGCCTCGTCCTCCTTCCACCCGACTCTAGCCTCGAATGAAGGGAGACGGCCCCTTTTATACCTGACCCGGATGAGCTCCAGGTGCTTCCGACGCTCCCCCGTTGGCAACTCCCCAGCGAGGCGGAAGTGTCGGCTGTTCTCCCGGCAGCTCTCCGGGTATCCTCCAAAGTCTTCCCCCCAGCACTTCCTGGTGTGGCGGAAGTGCTGGGGTAACAGGTCCCCAAGGCATTGGGGCGCCTCCTGGCGGTGACCACGGGTCCCTACAGGGTGGAGCTTCCATGCCCTGTACCCGTGGCCCCCAGAGCAACCAGGAAGGCGACCCCCACGTGATCCAGGGTGGGCGCAGACCCACATCCGGTCCCTCATGACGTCCCGGCCGGGTCATGGCCCCTGGCATCCCTGACAATATATATATAAAAAAGATAAAAGCAAACAATCAATTCCAAATCTGACAGGCGCTGCGCATGGCTTTTAAGTCAGCGGAGTACCGCGCAAGGCTTGTATTACGCGTTATAGTGCAAGGATAAGGAGCAATGTGAGGGTAGTCAGTGTTTCAGGCTTTGTGGTTTTCCCAGGGGCGTTTGTCTCTATTTGGGGTGCGATCAGCCCTCCAGCTCACAATATATATATATACTGCTCAAAAGAATTAAAGGAACACTTTTTAATCAGAGTATAGCATAAAGTCAATGAAACTTATGGGATATTAATCTGGTCAGTTAAGTATCAGAGGGGGTTGTTAATCAGTTTCAGCTGCTGTGGTGTTAATGAAATTAACAACAGATGCACTAGAGGGGCAACAATGAGATGACCCCCAAAACAGGAATGGTTTAACAGGTGGAGGCCACTGACATTTTTCCCTCCTCATCTTTTCTGACTGTTTCTTCACTAGTTTTGCATTTGGCTACAGTCAGTGTCACTACTGGTAGCATGAGGCGATACCTGGACCCTACAGAGGTTGCACAGGTAGTCCAACTTCTCCAGGATGGAACATCAATACGTGTCATTGCCAGAAGGTTTGCTGTGTCTCCTGCACAGTCTCAAGGGCATGGAGGAGATTCTAGGAGACAAGCAGTTACTCTAGGAGAGCTGGAGAGGGCCATAGAAGGTCCATAACCCATCAGCAGGACCAGTATCTGCTCCTTTGGGCAAGGAGGAACAGGATGAGCACTGCCAGAGCCCTACAAAATGACCTCCAGCAGGCCACTGGTGTGAATGTCTCTGACCAAACAACCAGAAAGACTTCATGAGGGTGACCCAAGGGCCCCATGTCCTCTAATGGGCCCTGAGCTCACTGCCCAGCAGCATGCAGCTCGATTGGCATTCGCCATACAATACCAGAATTGGCAGATGCACCTCTGGTGCCCTGTGCTTTTTACAGATGAGAGCAGGTTCACCCTGAGCACGTGACAGAAGTGAAAGGGTCTGGAGAAGCCATGGAGAACATTATGCTGCCTGTAACATCATTCAGCATGAGCAGTTTGGTGGTGGGTTAATGATTGTCTGGGGAGGCATATCCATGGAGGGTCACACAGACCGCTACAGGCTTGACAAAGGCACCTTGGCTGCCATTAGTATCAGGATGAAATCCTTGGACCCATTGTCAGACCCTATGCTGGTACAGTGGCTCCTGGTGCACGACAATTCCTGGCCTCATGTGGTGAGAGTATGCAGGCAGTTCCTGGAGGATGAAGGAATTGATACCATTGACTGGCCACCACACTTTCCTGACCTAAATCCAATAGAACACCTCTGGGACATTATGTTTTGGTCCATCCAATGCCACCAGGTTGCACCTCAGACTGTCCAGGAGCTCAGTGATGCCCTGGTCCAGATCTGGGAGGAGATCCCCCACAACACCATCTGTCATCTCATTAGAAGCATGCACCGATGTTGTCAGGCATGTATACAGGAACACAGTGGCCATACAAAGTGCTGCGTACAATTTTGAGTTGCTGCAATTAAATTTTGGCAAAATGGACTAGCCTGCCACATAATTTTTTCACTCTGATTTTTGGGGCGTCTTTGAATTCAGGGCTCTGTAGGTTGATCATTTTCATTTCCATCAAACGATGTGGCATCCTTTCGTTCCTAACACATTACCCAGTCTATATCAGTATAGATATCCAGGAGGATTTCTTTTTCCCATTGAGATCGGATGTGTTTTCAAAGTGTTCCTTTAATTTTTTTGAGCAGTTTATATATATATAAACTCTATCACACTGGGACACTAGGAAGCACCATCACTAACTTTCTTGTCTCTTTTGTCACTCAGAGCTCAGAGAAAATGCCTATTGAGGGCACCTGACACCGCCCCTTCTGGTCCAGGAGCTATAAAACCAATGTGCTCCTAGAAGGTAACCATCTCATTCGGCAGATGAGTCACCAGTGGTTCAGAGCTCCTAGCCAGAACCTCAGACAATGTCTGAATTGTGCGTTGTTACTTGGTCATGCTATTGAGCGCCTGTTATTTTCAGCTATATATACAGTATATATGTAGGTGTTTGTGTGTGTGTGTGGTTGTACCTTTGTTATTGCACTGAATGTTTGGATGCAGATATTGTTAATGAGCGAAAGAAACCTATGTGTTTTCTTGGTATTGGATAGCTTTGTTTATTTACTCAAATGAAAATGTGTTATTGTTTCACTCAGATGTCCCTAATCTATTAATAGATTTTGGTTGAAGACCTGAAAACATTCAGTGTCAAACATTTCCAATAATAGAGAAAATCAGGAAGGAGTCAAGGACTTTATATGGCTTAAACTCACTAAATTCATTTTAGGATCAAATGGAGTAATATACAGTAAAGGGGTAATATATAAGATGAAAATACTGAAAATAGCAAGGAATACCTGACAAAATTGAAATGCAAAGTATCCTAACTAGTAGCCAGACATATGAATGAAAAATATCACCTGTCTCATTTAAATGTTCATGTTATATGTATTTTAGTGTAAAATATGGCACCTACTGTAGAGACGTGTTCAATAATTTACAGTGATTGAATTTCTTGTGAAGAAAGAAATTCCCAATGCTGACATTAATGCATGACCTCAAATGCACATGGAGATGCTTATTTGGTCAAAAGCAGTATTAGATAATGGGTAAAGTACTTTAAAGATGCAACCTCAAAGACATTGGCATATTCCCATAGTGGTTGGCCACAAACTGCCAATATTTAATACAGCAAAGAAAATAAATGCAGAAGCCATCAGAGGGAACTGAAATGTGACAGTCAGAGAAATGGTAGGAATGGCTGAATTAGAACGCTGCCACCAGGGAGTTTTCAAAATTTAGTCAATGTTTCTACAAAAGCTTCAACTGTAATGGAAATTGTGTTATAATGTACACAGTTAAGTGGATTGGACAGACATGTAGAGATTTCCTATTAATGTCTTCATTAAGTCATAAAATGAATATGCTTTATATTGTTAGCATGAGTCAACTTATGAATGTTAGTGCATATTAATTTTTAAGTAAGACTCTTTATTACTATGTATGAAAGTATTTATAATGAAAAATAATACATAAGAGGCACTACCATCAAGTGGATTAAAAACTGACTGATATTAGCCACCATATGAGTCATTTTTTCATTGCATTGCAAGTGTTCTCATTTTGTTACTAACAGTGTATTTTGCCCTATTGTACATGAAAGTCCTTCACACACAACAATAGAAATAAAAGAAAAACATTTCACATAAATATCTGCTTTCTCATTTTTTTAAAGTACTTAAAAAGTGTTCTCTGCTGTACTAAATTACATATATAGTTGATTCAGACAGCATTCAGACCTCATCACTTTCTGTACACTTCATTGTGGTGTAGATTTAATTTTAAATGAATAAATGTTGCAATTTTTGCCCATTAATATACACTCAACAACCTATATGTCAAAGAATAAATGTTTTGAGAAAGGTTTTCAAATGTATTTAAAATCAAAAGCTGAAATATCTTGTTTATATAAGTAATTAATGGACTGTCTGTCAGGCAGACTGCAAATTGTGAGGCTCAAGGACTGTGTTTCTGAAATGGATGTGAGTAAAACTGGAGCAGCACAAGAAACAGTCCTGTCTCTTTTTCTCTTCACTCTTTACACCAATAACTACAAAGTATAAATATAACACCAGGTCATGTCACTTGCAGAAATTCTCAGCTGATTCTATACTTATGTGGTATATTGATTAGGAGGATGATACAAGAGTATAGGAGTCACATGAATAACTTTGTTTCTAAGTACAGGAAGAATTGCTCGTATCTCAATATAAGCCAAACCAAGGAACTGGTATTGCCCTTTGCTTCATCAAAGAGCCTGTGTTTCAGGTCACTAGTCAAGGAGCTGATGTAGAAGTGGTGCATTGTTGTAAGTACTTGGGGGGTCCACATCAATGGGAGGTTGGACTGGTCTTGTAACACAGAGGAACTATATAAGAAAGGGCAGAGCAGGCTCTTGTTTCTTAACAGACTGCATTCCTTAATGTTGGTAATGACATCCTTCAAACCTTCTACAACTCTATGCTGGCCACTACAATCTTCTATGCTGTGGTGTGCTGAGGATGTAACATCACTTCAAGAAAGGCCAAATCAACACCAAATCAACAAGCTAATTAAAGGGAAGGCTCAGTTATGGGACACACTCTTGATCCTTGGAGGTAGTAAAAAAAGGAAAGAATTATGAAAAATTCTGCACATCATCTCTGTGACACACAAACACTGAGGACTTTAAGCCAACAAATTATTCAGCAGAAGAAAGAAATGCTACTGGGGCTCCTTTATACCAATAGCAATACATCTGCCTAATGCCTTACTGTAACAGTGGCTTGCTTTGCTTTGTGATTTTTTGCTCTGCTTTTGACCTCTCTTTACATTTGGTATTGGGACTTTGTTCACCACAGCTTGACTTTGCTGGCAATTCCAATTTTAATTGTCTTCCTTTTTAGTTATTCTGGTGTATGTTCAGATCATAGTGTGTGAGTTTCTATCTATCTATCTATCTATCTATCTATCTATCTATCTATCTATCTATCTATCTATTGTGAACCCGGCCTGGACACAGACAGGCAGACATGTTGTTAAAACACCACCACACATTTATTTACACTAATATTTACAATAATTGGTCACTAAGACCCTAGTTCAATGGTCACTCAGACCCCAGTCACGTGCACAAACACCCCAAAGACAGTCCTGGCCACAATGCCTTTCTCTTCAGGCCACCTCCACAGCTCTCCTGAGCTTTGTCCTTCCGCCTCCCGACTCCAGCCAATGACTGAAGAGAGACGGCCCCTTTTATACAGTCCCCGGATGAGCCCCAGGTGTTCCCGGCATTCCTCTTCTGGCCACGCCCCAGCGTGGCGGAAGTGCTGGCTGTCCTCCCGGCAGCTCTCCGGGCGCCATCCTAATTCTTCCCCCCTGCACTTCCTGGTGTGGCGGAAGTGCTGGGGTAACAGGTCCCCAAGGCATTGGGGCGCCTCCTGGCGGTGACCACGGGCCCCTACAGGGTGGAGCTTCCATGCCCTGTACCCATGGCCCCAAAGCAACCAGGAAGGCGACCCCCACGTGATCCAGGGTGGGCACAGACCCACATCCGGTCCCTCATGGCGTCCTGGCTGGGTCATGGCCCCTGGCATCCCTGACACTATCTATCTATCTATCTATCTATCTATCTATCTATCTATCTATCTATCTATCTATCTATCTATCTATATCCTTTAATTGTGGTCATGTGCATCCTGTTTGCTTTAGTTATCCTTGAGATGTTTCTAGAACTTAATGGAGTCCACCTGTTGACGTTGTTTAGAAAGGCACACTTGCTCCTGTGTATATAAGGTTTCACAATTCACATTGCTTTTCAGGACAAAATTCTAAAGTTCTGTGTGTTCCCACATGCATGGAGGCCTCAAAAACTGCCAAGTGAAAGAAGTTTGTAACCACAAGGATTTTTCCTAGAGTTGATCATACAATCAACCTGAGTATCTGGGCATGAAGGGCGTTCATCAGAGAGAATACCATAAACCCAATGGTCACTCTAACAGAACTACAAATATCCTCTGCTGATTTGTGAGATCCCATCAGAAGGATAACCATCTCAAGGTTATATTTCAGCTATGGTTCCTCCCTTGGTTGAGTTTCAGATCCTTGTTTTACATACTTTTTGAGTCTTTTATTCATGCTAATGTTTATTTACTTGTGTTTATATTTACTTTTGTTTATTGTATGGTTTATTCTCAACACATGCTTACGTTCCTTGTGTTTTTATGAGTGGTTCCCCAAGAGGTGGGGCCATCTACCCATGACTGCCCTCAGTCCTATAAGGCAATATCTTAAATATTTTATCTAAATCTCATTTTGTAAAGATCCTGTGTTTGCTCTTATTACTTGCCGGTTCCTACTAGCAATACCCCCTCTACTGGGTATTTTGGAGGTTTTTCTGAGTTTGTGCTTAGGAATTCTTGAGTTTTGTAATGCTCAGAAACATTCCATCAATCAGTTGTTCATAGTAGAGTGACTAACTCCCACTTGTAGTTTGCAAAGGGGCATTTAAAGGACTCTAAAAGCATGAAGATAAAGATGATCTGGTCTGCTGAGACAAAATTTAACTATTTGAGTAGAACTCCAAACACTATGTTGGTTTGCAGGCCAGACACTGCTTATCACCTGCTGAATACCATCCCTGTAGTGGAGCATGGCAGTGGCAGCATCATACTATGGAGATGCTTCTCAGCAGCAGGGACAGATGACTGGTCAGAATTAAGGAAAGGATGAATGCATATAAATACAGATAGGTCCATAAATTAAACCTGCTCAAGAGTGCAGTCAGCCTCAGACTGGGGTGATGGTTTACCTTTCATCATGACAATGACCTGAATCATACAGCCAAGTCAAGGCTGCAGTGGCTTTGGGACAAATCTCTCACTGTCATTGAGGAATACTGCCAAAGCCTAGACTTAAACCCGATAGAACATCTGTGCAGAGACCCCGAGATGGCAGTTTACAGACGCTTTCCATCCAATGTAATGTATCTTGAGACAATCTGCTAGAAGAATTGGATAAACTGTTCACATCCAGGTGTGCAGAGCTTGTAAAGATTTTCCCAAGAATACTCTAAGCTGTACTTGCTGCCAAAGAGGCCTCTACAAAGTACAGAATTAAGGGTCTGAATACTTATATGAATAAGAGATTTCAGTTTTTAATACAAAAAAAATCAAACCTTTCTGGAAACGTTTTCATTTTTTCATTATTGCAAATCTAACCATTTAAAATTAAATCTGAAACACAGTAAAGTGTGCAGAAAGTGAAGGGGACTGAATACTTTCTAAATCTACTGCAGCTAAAATGGGTAAGACTGTTTAAAGAGTTTACAGGCAGTGCACGAGCAGCACTTCTCAAATATTTTTTTTAAATTCTGTAAATAATTCAATATGGGGTGTTATAGCTGCTCTAAATCTCTTTACAGGAAGCTCAATAGTTAAATAAATGTCATCTCAAAACGTTGTGGAAAGATATTACATTTAGCTTATTGTCTCTATCTACCTTGACAGGGTTTGACAAAATTTGAAAAAAAAGAAAAAATTCAGAAATGAAGATCTCATATAGACATCCCCCTAAAAGCCTGTCTCCTCACTATTGATTGTTCACACTCCTGATTCTGCCTTCCTAGATACTGTGTTTTTTTCTCGTTGATCTCCCTTCTGACCTACTCAGGCCCCTTCATACTCCTGTGGATGTGGTGTCCTGACTATGACCTGCGGAGAGTCAGTTAGAAAATGAAAACCAATAATGATTCATGTGCATGTGTGATCAGCCCCAATCTTTCCATTAAACACCCAGTAGGCTGCACTGATTTTTATTTACGAACTCCAACACCATGGACCCCTAACACACTTCACTTCACCAAAAATGATGATTATTCCTACCAAATCACACTTGGCAACAAAAAACTTGTTCAGAGTATGTTGGTGGTCACAGTCTGATTTGGCCTAAAGAGCAAGTTAAAACTATGAAAATCATAAGCCAGGGCAAATTTAACCAAATGTAAATAGATTTCCCTCCCATTCCAAGAACAGAACATAATACAACTCTCACCATACAAGTAAATGTTGTACAATAGGCACTTCTGAGCTCCATTCTCTAGTACAGAGGTATTCAAACTATAGCCTTCTGGTCAATTGTGATCAGCCATGTAACTGAAATGGCCTGCAAGTTAATTTAGTACTATCAATAAATATGATGTGATTTTAAGTAAAAATGTAGTTCTTATTTTGAACTGTAGGCACAGATATGACGTAAAACCACTTCTCAAAACCCAATAGTTACATGCCTCTCCACCTCTTTACCTTTTTCCTAAGTTTAATTGTGTGCTGCCGAATTATGTGAATTTCCCCTTGAGATTAATAAAGTATCTATCTATCTATCTATCTATCTATCTATCTATCTATCTATCTATCTATCTATCTATCTATCTATCTATCTATCATTAATGTTAACATGCTGTTTCTAAACATCAAAATTGAAGAAATGAAAAGTTGATAACAATCACAGGAAATTCCAGCCATGCTGATAAAACACACTTGTTTTCATTAAGTTCAGAGGCAAGTGTAGTTGTTTAATTTGATTGGTTGTTTAACAGTAATGAAATAATAGAATGAAAACAGATATTATGAATTGAAATATGATCGTTTTTTCAAGCCACACATTGGTGCTAAGCAAGAATAAAAGTGAAACAACTAGCAGCTAAGCTGTCTGCTCTACAAAACCAGTTGTTGTGTGCAAATCCAGCACAAGAGAAGGGCTATGAGATAGATTAACATATAACCCTGCATTGGAATCGCTTTGTAGAGGATGATTTTATAAGTGGGTGCCTTACTAAAATGGTCACTAGCAGGTTTCCAGAGAAGAAGTAAGAATGTGAACAACACAAGTCTTGGAAGGAACACCATCACCCAGTGAATCAAAGATTTGTCATGTAAACCCAAAACAGCAATTGACAGAAAAAGTACTGACATTTGATTTCTAGTAGATCTTGTGCGATGAGAAGGCATATTACACATACCACTCAATTAAAAGTCTTTTGCCAAAGGGTTGATTACAATTCAGCTCCATCTAAGGAGTCTGATGGGTACAGGGAAGGTCATGGATATTTTGTATTGTTTCACATACATATGTAAGTAAACATTTTCTCTAATGAAGCTAAACAAGTGCTAAATGAGACCAAAGATAACTCCTGCCATGTGCTCCTAATATTTACAACAACATTAATACTTACTTTGACAGTGATTCCTAAGTCCAGGTACATCATCACTGTTCCTATTAGTAACACAGGTAAAATATGTGAAACATTACAGGTGCCTTAAAATCCATCCACACATTATCCAACCCGCTATATCCTAACAGCAGGGTCACGGGGGTCTGCTGGAGCCAATCCCAGCCAACACAGGAAACAAACCCCGGGCAGGGCACACACGCACACACCCACACACCAAGTACACACTAGGGACAATTTAGGATCACCAATGCACCTAACCTGCATGTCTTTGGAAGGAAACCGGAGCACCTGGAGGAAACCCACGAAGACACGGGGAGAACATGCAAACTCCATGCAGGGAGGACCCGGGAAGCGAGCCCAGGTCTCCTTACTGCAAGGCAGCAGCATTACCACTGTGCCACTGTGCCACACTACCTTAAAATCACTAAATATAAAATACAATTTTTTACATTTTTTTGTAATTTTAAACATACAATACCATCCATCCATCCATCCATTTTCCAACCCACTGAATCTGAACACAGACCCCCGTGCTGCTGGAGCCAATCCCAGCCAACATAGGGCACAAGGCAGGAGTCCAATCCCGGGCAGGGTGCCAACCCACCGCAGAACATACAATACAAATGTTTTAAATTTAACACGTAGTTTGTCCTATTTATATTCAGATCTTTCAGTGGTTCACTGAACATGTTAGAGTGCATTAATTGAAAGCATTAATTTTTTGGTGTTTCCATTTTGTTTCTATTCTTATGGATTCTGATATTTGGATTTCATTTTGGAGCTCGTTTGCTCCAGAATGTCATTTTAGGCAAACCCTTTGCTGTTTTTTTTGCCTTTTCACCTTTTTTGCTTTTTTGAGACTTTCAAATAAATAAATAAATGATTTTTTGTTAAGAGTTTGCATTGACTATGGATTTTGACCTCTGTGTTCTGTTTTGCAACTATTCTTTCAATTTGTGCATTGGGATATTGCTTTTTTATTCTTTGATGTTTCAGCCAATCGTTTAGCCATTTGTGATCCTTGGGGCCTATTGTTGTAACAGTACATTTTTATTAATGATATATATTTAATTTATAAAGATTCTTCATTTGCACTTTTATGACTTGGTAGGATTTAATGGTTTCCCCCTTCTAGTGAACATTTTGAGATATTTTGGGACTTTTAGTGCTTAGGATCTCTATGTTCATGACAATTTTAGAAAGACCTCATAACATCTTCATAACACTAATGCTTCAGCAATACTGCTGTGGTATCTCAGGTCTTATATAGGCTAGGAGCAGTCCTGCACCTGCAGCATCAGAAGGCCCTGTCCAATTGGGCTCAGTATACAAAGGACAAGCAAAATAAACCACAAAACTAATATTATGATAAGAACAATGTTCCACAGGGTTACTGTATGTTTAAAATGCCGGGTAGATGATAATGCAGTGTTAACAAACAAAAAGAACAAATAAAAAATGCTGAATGTCACCTAAATGCCTGATTTTTGTCCAACTTCACTGCTAACTAAGTCACAAAAAAGAACTGAAATTTTATTCACCAAGAGATACTGAACATTGGAAATGCGGCCATATTTAACCAGGAGGATGGGAATCAACCTCTGTGTGTTTAGTTACCTCTAGTGAAGGAGGGTTCAATCGGCCCTTTTGAAGTGGGTCGTCAAAATGCAAGGTTCCCTCTGCAAGCAGCTCTTCAGATGCAGTGTCATCCTTGACTTGAAAACTGACAATCACTTAAGGTGGTTCCTCTTTAAGATCAGCAATCAATAATGGGGAATCTGTAGTGAGGCTTTCCTGATCCTAAGGTCCAGCTGCCTCCATGTTGCCTGTACTGCTCACACATTGACCTCATTCACTGACCAGAAGCTTGTGCTGAGATTGTCTTTCTTGTGTGTGCAAAGCTGAGTTGCAAACATTCAACCATTCAATCAAGTGTTGTCATTTTGTTGGCATGACAGGCTGCCAAAAGGCTGGGTTGTTACAAAAATATCTACAGTTGCTTCTCCATGGAGCCCTGCCTTTAATAGCTGGGCTGTCATGTTTTGAAGATTGATCATTAAAGCCATTCATACTTCCTGGAGCAAAGGGCATGGCTTACAAGAGAGTCAGTCAGAAAAACTGGAAAAACAGAAAAACTTTGTGTTGTGTGTAACTGTTGTGGACGCTAGAGGCGCTATGGCCCAGTGAAACCCAACAAACAGATGCTCAGGACACACGTATAAAAGCACCAAGCCAATTTTTAATTCTATTCTTAAATAAAGTGCACCACAATCACCACAATTCACAATTCTCAATAATCAATACCAATACAATAATACAATCCTCCTCTCCCAGCAGCTCTGTCACACACCCTCCCAACTCTGGACCCGCTTGCTGGGTCTTGATAAATTCTTTATATATTCCTTGACCCGGAAGTGCTCCTCTTCTTCTGGGTCAAACAACACATCATCAATCCTCAAGCAGCCCAGAAGTACTGTGGGCTTCCATACTCGTGACTCCGAAGTACTTCCGGGGTGTAGGAAAAGTAGGAGTCCCCGGTGCTTTATGAGCTCCCCTTGGCGGCACCCACGGTACCCAACAGAGCTGAGAAAATGGACTCCATGTCCCATGATGCCCTGAGGGAATCTGGGGTACAATTTCTGTCCAGGGGAGCTGCCACCTAGTGTCCTGGGGGAGGCACTGTCCTGGAAAGGTTGCCCTTCTCCATTCTTCCAGTTCTGGGATGTCCCAGCTGGATTGAGCCTCCGGCTGTTTATCACGCTGTTTAATCTAGATCTCCACTCCATTGTTCTCTAATTGGCAAGGTTAAAAGCTGAACAGATCAGGTGATCACTATACCGTTCTATTTGACTGCTGCATAACTACAGAAAAAATAAAAAATAAAAATTGAATGCCAGTGCCATTAGTGTCCTCTGACTGAGTAATCAAGGGGGGAAACAAAATGTTCTCCACTCCATCATAGCAGAAATTCTCTCAATTGTCCGACTTAACAAGTATCTCTTAGAGTGTCCATATAGACTGTCACTACTGACAAATTACTCTGACTGACTGATTGACTGATTGAAATATCTTCGTAGTACATGTTTAATTATTCTATCCTTCACGCCAGTCCCAGAACAGCATACAGTGCGAGGCAGGAACAATCCCTGAATGGAGCACCAGATCCTTGCTAGCGTAGCTACACCCTGTCCTTTAATTAGTAACAATATAGATTATTTAAATGAAGTTAAAGTTTTATCTGTATAATATAATACAGATATTTTGCTGCATTTCATCTTAAAAATTATATCATCATCATATGTAAATACGCACTTTATAAAGTGGTTCAGGTTGTGCAATATTATAACTGTAGTGCAAGTTTACAGTGAGGTGATTGTAATAATAAGTACAAACAGTTCTACAAGGAGCACTTGATGGACTGATTGAGTGCGTTTAGAGATCTTGGGATGAAACTCTTTCTGAACCGCGAGGTCCGTACAGGAAAGGTTTTGAAGCGTTTGCTGTATGAAAAGCAGTTCAAATAGGAAGCATGGCTGAGGTAGCTTGTGCTTGATGCTGTATACCAATAATTCTCTTTCCGATCAGCTGCTCCGAGTGGTGCAGTGAGAGTAATATGGAAAAAGATGATCTGCTGTGGCAACCCCTAACAAGAGCAGCTGAAAGAAGAAAAAGAAGGTGCAGTGAGAGTAACAACGCTAAAGCAGCTATGGTATTTGGAAGAGTTTGACCATTCCGTGGACCATTATATTGTTACTGGTTAATTACAATCAGATGCATTAAACTAATAAACAACATGAGGTTAATTTCAGTGTATTTATAAAGCCACATCAGCGATGAGGATCTGAAAAAGAAAGGATAACCACACAGGAACAGTAGCACTGCTTTGACACTGGGTGCCACGAGTCTGCAAAACCGAGCGGAGAACTTGCGTACACTAGGGTATGAGGTACCATGGAAATGTGCGCAGCTTTACGGCAAGTTTAGGTTTTATACATCGTGATTTGAACATGGAAACGTTATTATGCACTGTTTATTCATGAGGCCCCAGATCTTGTTCATCAGTAGTCAAAACTCTGCATGTTCTGTTTGTGTTATTGTGCCATGCCTGTTGTCACCTGTGGAAGACGAATGTTCTCTTCGTTCCCTTGTACTAATTCATGTCTGAGAAGTAAGCTTTACGAAACCAAGTAACAGCATGCTTTGTTTTAGCAAACAGAAAAATGTTTGTGCAAAGGACTCAAGGTCTGAGCATTCCACACATGAGTCTGCCTTATCACGTTGTCCCTTAGCTTACATCTGAACGCCATAACAAAAGGAGCCAAGAAATCAAGTTGCACAAGGGGCGTTGAAGGGGCTAAAGGTTTGTGTATAATAAACGTGTTGACTGTTACATTTTATAATGATATTAAATTACGCATTCTAGGGGTATAAAACTGGACCCCACCCAACAGACGGGGTTCAGAAGAGCCCTGACGCTGTCATGTATATTTGATTGTCTGCTTTTCTGAAACTCTTCTCACCGTGACTCTGAAAATAAAGCTGCTTTATAACCGCACCTGCTGTCGGGTCTGAGATTTCGTCCACACACCTCAAAGTCATTTATTTCTAAAAATGTGATGTTATTGTTTCAATTCCACAAAAACAAAATTTATTTATACAACATATTTCAATATAAAGTATAATTCAAATTGCTTTACAAATCGCAATAAGTAGAAAAATAAGACAAACAATAATCAAACTAATTATATTGAGAGACAGATAGTGGGAATACCAAGAAGAGAAAGCAAAAGACAAACAACATGATTAGTCACAAATTTAAAAAAAAACAGATTAAAAAAGTAAGTTTTAAAACATGACTTAAACCATTCTGCCATACTATCCTGATGTTTTGTAAATAATTCCAAATTTCTGAGCATAAAAACTAAAAGTAGTCTCACCACTTTTTTATGTTTTATTCTCAAAATAGCAATCAAAGCAGAATTGCAGGATCTACAGTTACAATAGAAAGTAACATTATTCTCATGCCTTATCAATAATGATCTTTCTTGGCAGACTTGAAGCGCATTGCAGTAATCTAAACATTTCAAGAAAAAGGTGTATATCAACTTTTTTGCATCCTCTAAAGCAGGGGTCCCCAACCCCCGGTCTGCAACCCTCGATAGAACTGCCAGCAACGGAGACTTGCTCAGTGATGGGCTACAGCAAAATGGCTGCCCCCTTCACTGAGAGTAATTTTCAGAATACTAGGTGGACGGGGCTTTGCAGTGGCAGAGAGACCGAGCTAAGGAGAGATGTGAGCACATACTACAGTTAAAATTCCGTTACAACAAATATCTTTACAACGAAATTTTCATTACAACAAAGTATTTTTATGGTCCCATCAGTTTCCCCATATGACACGAGTCTATAGAAATCTCATTACTATGAAGTACATTCAGCAGATACTTTCATTACAATTAAATCACCTTGAAATGCTTGAATGAATCATCTACAGAGCAGTTAGCTCTGTGGTCGCAGCTCAGTTGGGCACATTTACACAACGATCCCCAAACAGAAACATTGTAAAAAAATTTCTTTCTTCAAACTTTCCTCGTACTGTTTTTTTGCTGTTTTTGTTTTCTGTGGTTTTCTGTGATACCTTTTGCTTATTGCTCATCAATATTTGAAGAACATCCATTGGAATTTAACTCATTGTCACCCTCCTATAGAAATGACACGAAAAAACGATAACAGTTCATATTAGAAAAAACAAAACTTAAATTTTTTTGCAGCTCTCGATTGCGGCAAAAAGAAAAAAGATGTTGCCAGTGCATTCGGAATCTCGCCATCAACACTGTAAACTTTCTTGAAAGACCGAGCAAAAAAAGAAGAAAAATCTCGGGTTGCAAATGTATGCGAACTGCTGCATTTGAAGACGCCGAAAAGCAGTTTTATGTGGTTCAGTGATGCTCATTCAAGAAACATTCCTATTAATGCAGCACCCATTCAGGAAAATGTGAGGTTTCTAAACTCTCTTGGGACCTCCCCCAGCTGGACAACACACTGAAGAGCATCCCAAAGTACTATCACCACGTCTGTGAAAGACGGTTTATCCATTGCTTGGCCAATAGCAGGCTCACAGCTCTGCTGCGGCTCTTCACCGAAGCAAACAGAAAAGATTTCGATGGGTGATGCAAGAAACATTGTAAATGCAGGGAACAGTATTACTTGGCCACTAACCTGGTGACAAACCTGGCTGACTGCTGTGTCTGTGTATAGGAGAGTGGCAGATCCCGCTACAATAAATAACCCTGCTGTTCCTGTTTTCTAATGTACTGAGACTCAGCCTCGTGTTTTGGGGTGTAAGACAGGGACTTATAGCGAACCCCAATCTTTTAAGATTCGCTTCTGTGGCACCTCACTGCACCGCTGTGAGCCTGCTGTTGCCCTGCCTCGGCAATGGACAAGCAATCTTACACAGATGCAGCAATCACGCTTTGGAACACAGTTCAGCATGACATTCCTGTTGGGTGGGGGGGGGGAATCCCAAAAGAGTTCAGAAACCTCACAATATGAAGAAGAAGAAAAGGATGATTCGGCTTCTGATTGAAAACTGTGCTGCCCACAACATGCTTCCACATTTAGATAATATTCACATTGTATTCCTCCTACCCAATTGCACAGCAGTGCTTCAGCCATTGGGTTTGGGCATCATTAAGCACCATGAAAGTGTATTTTCACAAGGAAATGCGAGAAAAACTTGTAGACAGGAGAAGATTAAAATTAACACAAAAGAAGCTATTCAAATGATTGCAAATGCCTGGATGCAAGTTAAAGAAAACACTATAGCAACAATCTGCTTTGCAATCTCATTGCAAAGAAATATTTTTTAGGTCCCTGGCAGTTTGTTGTAATTGAATTTTACCTGTATTTGCACTACATGCATACAGGCACTATTGGGCACCCCACCTTTACCCACCATTACCCACTCTGCAGACTCAGTATCCAGCCAGGCCTCAAGGACTGCTGGAGGAGCCTGAGGAGGAAAATCTGAGGCAGCGGTGGAGCAGCAGCACATGGGGCAGATGCAGAATATACCAGTTGTTCAAGTTGGCAGATAAAGTGGCTGCATTCAAAGCCAAACCTAATTTATGGGGCCAATGAGTGAACATTGGGATTTTTTATATGTTTTAAACAATAGCAGAGGTTGTTAAAGATACCAAGTCAGGGCCTTCTTTCTCCCAGATGGTATATGATCATCTATCTCAGCTTTCAATAGAGTCTGAACATTATTCCCAACCACAAAAGACCCCTGAAATGGGAAGAAATGGATATCTTAAAGTATGTTTGAGACCACTTCAAACCTCCATACGTTTTGGATTAAAGTCAAGGTGGAATATCCTGAAGTTGCCACAAAAGCACTGAAAAGTCTGCCTCCATTTCCAATTTCCTATCTTTGTGAGGCAGCGTTTTCTGCAGTGACAGCAACCAAAATGAGATTACGGAGTTGACTGAACATAAGCAACACACTTCGTGTGTCACTGTTTTCCATCGTCCCCAGATGGGATTGTCTGGTTGCAAGAAAACAAGCACAGGGCTTCCACTGATTCTGCATTATGGTAAGTTCTATAATTTCTATTACCATATTATAATTTAATAATAATAGAAATGTAATGTAAATTGTGTATAAAACTGCCTTACGAACCCGCCCCGAATTCTCCCTCCCCGCACCAGTCCCTGTAAAAATTTGCTTCTATAAAAGTGGCCTTTGGTATCAAAAAAGTTGGGAACCACTGCTCTAAAGTATTAAAGGACCAACCACAAGCTGTATTTCTTAAATGAAAAATACAGTTCTGGAGGCATAATTATTTTAAGATTAAAAATTAAGTTCTGAATCTAAATTAACTCCAAGATTTCTTCCCTCATTTTTTTTTTTACTAATTTCCAGTTTTTCTAGATTAGGCCGTTAGTGGCCAGTTTATTTTCCTGTGTAACAGATGTCAAGAGTTTTATTTTACTTAATGTTTAAATTAATACTGCTGTGCTGATGCCACCTAAGAGAGACCAGGCACCCCTTTTTTTTTAATTTTTTTTGTGATGCCAACGGTTTGTGAACTTGTCTCAGTAGTCATTAGTAAAACATGGACAGATATTATTATATAGGTAAGTTAATGTTAATGTTAGATAAGTCTTCATACAAAAATGACACTGACTTCTAGTGCTCTTTTATTTTTATTTTTCTGTGTTTACAAACTCTTACAATATTGCCTGGCATTTTACCATCACTATGACTCAAATACTTTATTTTTTAATAAGCAGGCACCCATCTTCTTCCTTGACCATGTCTCGTCATCTTTTGTCTGGCAGCCTCATGTCACCAGACACTTCAGTTTTCTTACATTTACTGGCTCAAGATGATCTCCCTCTTCAACGCCCACTAAAAGAACCAAAAAGAGGGTGAAAATCCATTATAGGCTGGTTTGTGTGGGCAATGATGTGCTAGAGATTCACACAATTTTTAGGCTTATTAACAGAGATTTATCACATACGCAGTAGAATCAACAGACCTTAAAAAATTAATCAGAGTCTTCTGATCTGTAAGAATGAGTGTTTTGCTGTTCACAGGTGGCAGACATCAGTATGACAAAGAGGAGCTGTGTAGAACTGGGCAGTTCTGAGACTCTTCTTTTCCTGAGGTTAAGTGTGTTAAGTGTACCAGAATCACAAGAAAGGTTAATTTAATTTCCTGTGCAAATCAGGATTTGTCTTGGGTGAATGAAAATTCTACCAAGCAGTACAGTTATATATCAAGTTTAATTAATATTGAATAATGTCTTCTAATTAAAAAAAACTTGTTTGAATGAATCCTGCAGCCACCACAGCTCTACAGGACCATGAGTGAAGATTCCTGACCTGTAAGATGACATTTAAATTTTAAATCTGCCTCTACAACTCAGGCACTGCACAGCTAGATGATGAGCACATTCTATTCCTACATGCTGTCCACAATCCCCAGCTCTGCCAGACAAACATTTAACTCCTTTTTTTTATAAGTACCAAACCATTTAAACACAGACAGATTCATAGGTACATTTGGGTTACTCCAGTCTGTTTCACATTTCTGCAACTGGGAACTGTCCAAACACTCTAGAAGGTGACAGAAAAACAGGCTATCCTGAAGGTAGGAGCTATAATGACCAGAAGAAAATGAAAAAGAAAAGCAAAAGTACTTCCAACTGATAGTTTTCCAGACGGCTGATGCCACCTACAGGATGGCAGATGAATCAAAACTTTCATGATAACACTTTTATTACTACATGCACAGTATCACTAGGAAATGCTTTTTTTATGATGTCCATAGCTTTGGTATCCAATTCAATGGCCCTTATCTATACTAATAAAGCTGAATGTTTGTATGTATGTATGTATGTTTGCCCAGTTTTGAAAAACAACTTCCAAATGAGTTATATAGTTGAAATTTGGCATATAACTGTGTAAAACTATCACATTGATGGGTAAAATTTGAAATATGTGAAAAGTCCTCTAGGAACCCTGAGTAGTAGTGGGAATTGAATTACCTTACTTACAAATGTGTTAGAAACTTGAAATATGGCACAAGTATAGTATGTATGCTTATTTAATTAATAAATAATAAAGAAGAAATAATTTACTATTAATAAGAAGTATTAATGAGAAGACGTCCATGTTCGCGCTTCTGCCGCTAGCCTACACCTGAGGCCAATGGGATCATCGTGTGTCATCATGTGACCAGCGTAAAATATACCTTCACTAAACTTGTTCTTAGCACTTCACAGGGGTGGTGAGATTACAGCCCGATACTTCCATTGGTCCCACTACTTCCCCACCATACCCGAGCCATATAAGGGCACCTGGTTCATTGTATGGCTCATCCATTCGCATGCTCTTCATACACTCAGACAGAGGATATGAATCGCATTATTCACATTAGTTTAGTGAACGATTAGAAAAAAGTTTACGACAAAATTCAGGAAGGTGTCTACAAGAATCAAGGAAAAATATTCTTTCTGGATGCACCAGGGGGAGAAGGAAAAACTTTTTAAATTAACTTAATATTGGCTAAAATTAGATTAGATTATAAAATTGCAATAGATGTAGCATTCTCTGGCATTGCTGCCACTTTTTGGGGGTAAACCACTCGTTCAGCTTTTCAGTTGCCATTAAACCTAACTTATAGTGAAGTTTCTCTGTGTAACAACAAGAAAAGCAATGCTCTAGCTCAACTTTTAAATGATTGTCTGGTTATTATTTGGGATGATAATACTATCTCCTGCAAAGGGTGAACAGAAGTTCTGAACAGAATGCTTAAGGATGTAAGAGACAATGAAAATTTAATGGATGGAGTGACTGTTCTGTTTTCAGGTGATTTTCAGCAAACTTTCCAGTAATTCGAAGAGGTGCCATGGCCGATGAGGTGAGGGTATCCCTAAAGTCATCCTTTATATAGAGTAAAATACACAAATTAACTCTTAATATGATATTAATATTCCATTGAAGGTGCATTTTCACGATTGATTTTGAAAATAGGCAATGAGCAAATAAAAGAGACATCTAATGGAGATATTGAAATTCCGAACAACCTTGGAAATTTGGTCAACTCCATTGAAGAAACTTTTCCCAGATATTATAAGTTTACATAAAAAAACTGATTTGTGGTTATGTGAAAGAGGCATACTATCTCCTAAAAACGATACCACTAATGAAATTAATTATCTGCTTGACAAACTACATGACGATAAAAAAGTTATTTATCTATCGATTCTGTTTTAGATCATGAAGAAGCAGTTCATTATACTATTGAATTTTTGAATTCCCTTAATCCTTCCAGAATAAATCCTAATAAACTGTTCCTTAAAGTTGGTACACCAATAACGTTATGAAATCTAAATGATCCAAAACTATGTTACTGTATTTGTTTGGGAGTGACTATATTGCATTATTATCCAGGCCTAAATAGTAACTGGGTGTGCAAAAGGTGAAAAAGTATTTATCCCTTGGATTTCAATGATCCCCATTGACTATTCCTTTGAAATTAAAATATTGCAATTCCCTTTAAGAGTTTGCTTTGCTTTAACTATAAACAAAGCTCAAGGGCAAACTTTATAGGTTCCTGGCTTTGATTTGCTTGGGTCTTGCAACTCATTCTTACAACTCAATGTTCTGCAGCCTTACAACTTGTGGGCAGAAACTAGCCCTAAATACTGAAGGCTTTTTTTTAAAACAACAGATTATTTCATATCTTTCCACAAAAATAAATTGGAAACCAAGAAGGCGTAAGAGCTAATCAATGAAACTACCAGAATAGATTAAGAATATACTAGGTCTCCAAATAAGGAAATTTACAGGAAAAGACAGGTTTTACAATCAGAATTTAACTTCTTGACAACAAAAGAAATGGAACAGTTCATCTGCAAATCGTGACATCAATAGTATAAACATGGAGAGAAGACTAATAAGATCTTAGCTCAACAAGCAGGAAGTTCACAATGCAATAACAGAAATTACCAACACAGAAGGAGATAAAATTATTGACCATAAAAATATAACCCACACATTTACAGAGTACTTTAAGTCCTTATATTCTACCCAGTTAAAAGATGAGAAGACACAGTCTAATGAGTTTTTGGCTAATTACAAATACCACAGCTAGATACTCTCATTACAGTGGAACTGGATAAACCTCTGCTACTCTCAGAATTACTAGACACTATTAATTCACTTCAGAGTAGAAAAACAGCAGGTCCTGATGGATACCAAATTGAATTTTATAAAAAAAAAATGAAATTAGTAGGCTCGGCTGCTATTAGCAACTATTTATTGCAGTTAGAGACAACAATCGTTTACCTCAAACTGTTCACCAAGCATTAATTACCACCTTCCTAACAAAAAATAAGGACTTACTACAATGTGCATCATACAGACCAATTTCACTTCTGAATAATGATGTTAAGATACTCTCTAAAGTTCTAGCTAAAATGATTGAGAAAGCCCTTCATCCTGTAATATCACAAGACCAAACCAGATTAATTAATGACCGACACTTGGTTTCTAATCTTTGTTGTCTGTTTATTGTGATATACTCACCCATAAAATGTAACACACCAGAGATCTCATTATCTTTGGATACAGAAAAAGCATTTGGCACCGTTGAATGGGACTACCTATTCATCACATTGCACACTAAAACCAACCCAAGCCCCCTTCGTAAAAACAGAACATTAAAAGAATAAGAACTTTTAAAAGACAATAAAACAATCAATAAATAAATGTCCATTAAAAAAGCTCTGTCCTTTAAAATGTCTTCCTCCGGCTTGTTCTGGTGTATGTTCAGATCATAGTGTGTGAGTTTCTATCTATCTATCTATCTATCTATCTATCTATCTATCTATCTATCTATCTATCTATTGTGAACCCGGCCTGGACACAGACAGGCAGACATGTTGTTAAAACACCACCACACATTTATTTACACTAATATTTACAATAATTGGTCACTAAGACCCTAGTTCAATGGTCACTCAGACCCCAGTCACGTGCACAAACACCCCAAAGACAGTCCTGGCCACAATGCCTTTCTCTTCAGGCCACCTCCACAGCTCTCCTGAGCTTTGTCCTTCCGCCTCCCGACTCCAGCCAATGACTGAAGAGAGACGGCCCCTTTTATACAGTCCCCGGATGAGCCCCAGGTGTTCCCGGCATTCCTCTTCTGGCCACGCCCCAGCGTGGCGGAAGTGCTGGCTGTCCTCCCGGCAGCTCTCCGGGCGCCATCCTAATTCTTCCCCCCTGCACTTCCTGGTGTGGCGGAAGTGCTGGGGTAACAGGTCCCAAGGCATTGGGGCGCCTCCTGGCGGTGACCACGGGCCCCTACAGGGTGGAGCTTCCATGCCCTGTACCCATGGCCCCCAAAGCAACCAGGAAGGCGACCCCCACGTGATCCAGGGTGGGCACAGACCCACATCCGGTCCCTCATGGCGTCCTGGCTGGGTCATGGCCCCTGGCATCCCTGACACTATCTATCTATCTATCTATCTATCTATCTATCTATCTATCTATCTATCTATCTATCTATCTATCTATATCCTTTAATTGTGGTCATGTGCATCCTGTTTGCTTTAGTTATCCTTGAGATGTTTCTAGAACTTAATGGAGTCCACCTGTTGACGTTGTTTAGAAAGGCACACTTGCTCCTGTGTATATAAGGTTTCACAATTCACATTGCTTTTCAGGACAAAATTCTAAAGTTCTGTGTGTTCCCACATGCATGGAGGCCTCAAAAACTGCCAAGTGAAAGAAGTTTGTAACCACAAGGATTTTTCCTAGAGTTGATCATACAATCAACCTGAGTATCTGGGCATGAAGGGCGTTCATCAGAGAGAATACCATAAACCCAATGGTCACTCTAACAGAACTACAAATATCCTCTGCTGATTTGTGAGATCCCATCAGAAGGATAACCATCTCAAGGTTATATTTCAGCTATGGTTCCTCCCTTGGTTGAGTTTCAGATCCTTGTTTTACATACTTTTTGAGTCTTTTATTCATGCTAATGTTTATTTACTTGTGTTTATATTTACTTTTGTTTATTGTATGGTTTATTCTCAACACATGCGTTACGTTCCTTGTGTTTTTATGAGTGGTTCCCCAAGAGGTGGGGCCATCTACCCATGACTGCCCTCAGTCCTATAAGGCAATATCTTAAATATTTTATCTAAATCTCATTTTGTAAAGATCCTGTGTTTGCTCTTATTACTTGCCGGTTCCTACTAGCAATACCCCCTCTACTGGGTATTTTGGAGGTTTTTCTGAGTTTGTGCTTAGGAATTCTTGAGTTTTGTAATGCTCAGAAACATTCCATCAATCAGTTGTTCATAGTAGAGTGACTAACTCCCACTTGTAGTTTGCAAAGGGGCATTTAAAGGACTCTAAAAGCATGAAGATAAAGATGATCTGGTCTGCTGAGACAAAATTTAACTATTTGAGTAGAACTCCAAACACTATGTTGGTTTGCAGGCCAGACACTGCTTATCACCTGCTGAATACCATCCCTGTAGTGGAGCATGGCAGTGGCAGCATCATACTATGGAGATGCTTCTCAGCAGCAGGGACAGATGACTGGTCAGAATTAAGGAAAGGATGAATGCATATAAATACAGATAGGTCCATAAATTAAACCTGCTCAAGAGTGCAGTCAGCCTCAGACTGGGGTGATGGTTTACCTTTCATCATGACAATGACCTGAATCATACAGCCAAGTCAAGGCTGCAGTGGCTTTGGGACAAATCTCTCACTGTCATTGAGGAATACTGCCAAAGCCTAGACTTAAACCCGATAGAACATCTGTGCAGAGACCCCGAGATGGCAGTTTACAGACGCTTTCCATCCAATGTAATGTATCTTGAGACAATCTGCTAGAAGAATTGGATAAACTGTTCACATCCAGGTGTGCAGAGCTTGTAAAGATTTTCCCAAGAATACTCTAAGCTGTACTTGCTGCCAAAGAGGCCTCTACAAAGTACAGAATTAAGGGTCTGAATACTTATATGAATAAGAGATTTCAGTTTTTAATACAAAAAAAATCAAACCTTTCTGGAAACGTTTTCATTTTTTCATTATTGCAAATCTAACCATTTAAAATTAAATCTGAAACACAGTAAAGTGTGCAGAAAGTGAAGGGGACTGAATACTTTCTAAATCTACTGCAGCTAAAATGGGTAAGACTGTTTAAAGAGTTTACAGGCAGTGCACGAGCAGCACTTCTCAAATATTTTTTTTAAATTCTGTAAATAATTCAATATGGGGTGTTATAGCTGCTCTAAATCTCTTTACAGGAAGCTCAATAGTTAAATAAATGTCATCTCAAAACGTTGTGGAAAGATATTACATTTAGCTTATTGTCTCTATCTACCTTGACAGGGTTTGACAAAATTTGAAAAAAAAAAAAGAAAAAAATTCAGAAATGAAGATCTCATATAGACATCCCCCTAAAAGCCTGTCTCCTCACTATTGATTGTTCACACTCCTGATTCTGCCTTCCTAGATACTGTGTTTTTTTCTCGTTGATCTCCCTTCTGACCTACTCAGGCCCCTTCATACTCCTGTGGATGTGGTGTCCTGACTATGACCTGCGGAGAGTCAGTTAGAAAATGAAAACCAATAATGATTCATGTGCATGTGTGATCAGCCCCAATCTTTCCATTAAACACCCAGTAGGCTGCACTGATTTTTATTTACGAACTCCAACACCATGGACCCCTAACACACTTCACTTCACCAAAAATGATGATTATTCCTACCAAATCACACTTGGCAACAAAAAACTTGTTCAGAGTATGTTGGTGGTCACAGTCTGATTTGGCCTAAAGAGCAAGTTAAAACTATGAAAATCATAAGCCAGGGCAAATTTAACCAAATGTAAATAGATTTCCCTCCCATTCCAAGAACAGAACATAATACAACTCTCACCATACAAGTAAATGTTGTACAATAGGCACTTCTGAGCTCCATTCTCTAGTACAGAGGTATTCAAACTATAGCCTTCTGGTCAATTGTGATCAGCCATGTAACTGAAATGGCCTGCAAGTTAATTTAGTACTATCAATAAATATGATGTGATTTTAAGTAAAAATGTAGTTCTTATTTTGAACTGTAGGCACAGATATGACGTAAAACCACTTCTCAAAACCCAATAGTTACATGCCTCTCCACCTCTTTACCTTTTTCCTAAGTTTAATTGTGTGCTGCCGAATTATGTGAATTTCCCCTTGAGATTAATAAAGTATCTATCTATCTATCTATCTATCTATCTATCTATCTATCTATCTATCTATCTATCTATCTATCTATCTATCTATCATTAATGTTAACATGCTGTTTCTAAACATCAAAATTGAAGAAATGAAAAGTTGATAACAATCACAGGAAATTCCAGCCATGCTGATAAAACACACTTGTTTTCATTAAGTTCAGAGGCAAGTGTAGTTGTTTAATTTGATTGGTTGTTTAACAGTAATGAAATAATAGAATGAAAACAGATATTATGAATTGAAATATGATCGTTTTTTCAAGCCACACATTGGTGCTAAGCAAGAATAAAAAGTGAAACAACTAGCAGCTAAGCTGTCTGCTCTACAAAACCAGTTGTTGTGTGCAAATCCAGCACAAGAGAAGGGCTATGAGATAGATTAACATATAACCCTGCATTGGAATCGCTTTGTAGAGGATGATTTTATAAGTGGGTGCCTTACTAAAATGGTCACTAGCAGGTTTCCAGAGAAGAAGTAAGAATGTGAACAACACAAGTCTTGGAAGGAACACCATCACCCAGTGAATCAAAGATTTGTCATGTAAACCCAAAACAGCAATTGACAGAAAAAGTACTGACATTTGATTTCTAGTAGATCTTGTGCGATGAGAAGGCATATTACACATACCACTCAATTAAAAGTCTTTTGCCAAAGGGTTGATTACAATTCAGCTCCATCTAAGGAGTCTGATGGGTACAGGGAAGGTCATGGATATTTTGTATTGTTTCACATACATATGTAAGTAAACATTTTCTCTAATGAAGCTAAACAAGTGCTAAATGAGACCAAAGATAACTCCTGCCATGTGCTCCTAATATTTACAACAACATTAATACTTACTTTGACAGTGATTCCTAAGTCCAGGTACATCATCACTGTTCCTATTAGTAACACAGGTAAAATATGTGAAACATTACAGGTGCCTTAAAATCCATCCACACATTATCCAACCCGCTATATCCTAACAGCAGGGTCACGGGGGTCTGCTGGAGCCAATCCCAGCCAACACAGGAAACAAACCCCGGCAGGGCACACACGCACACCCACACACCAAGTACACACTAGGGACAATTTAGGATCACCAATGCACCTAACCTGCATGTCTTTGGAAGGAAACCGGAGCACCTGGAGGAAACCCACGAAGACACGGGGAGAACATGCAAACTCCATGCAGGGAGGACCGGGAAGCGAGCCCAGGTCTCCTTACTGCAAGGCAGCAGCATTACCACTGTGCCACTGTGCCACACTACCTTAAAATCACTAAATATAAAATACAATTTTTTACATTTTTTTGTAATTTTAAACATACAATACCATCCATCCATCCATCCATTTTCCAACCCACTGAATCTGAACACAGACCCCCGTGCTGCTGGAGCCAATCCCAGCCAACATAGGGCACAAGGCAGGAGTCCAATCCCGGGCAGGGTGCCAACCCACCGCAGAACATACAATACAAATGTTTTAAATTTAACACGTAGTTTGTCCTATTTATATTCAGATCTTTCAGTGGTTCACTGAACATGTTAGAGTGCATTAATTGAAAGCATTAATTTTTTGGTGTTTCCATTTTGTTTCTATTCTTATGGATTCTGATATTTGGATTTCATTTTGGAGCTCGTTTGCTCCAGAATGTCATTTTAGGCAAACCCTTTGCTGTTTTTTTTGCCTTTTCACCTTTTTTGCTTTTTTGAGACTTTCAAATAAATAAATAAATGATTTTTTGTTAAGAGTTTGCATTGACTATGGATTTTGACCTCTGTGTTCTGTTTTGCAACTATTCTTTCAATTTGTGCATTGGGATATTGCTTTTTTTTTATTCTTTGATGTTTCAGCCAATCGTTTAGCCATTTGTGATCCTTGGGGCCTATTGTTGTAACAGTACATTTTTATTAATGATATATATTTAATTTATAAAGATTCTTCATTTGCACTTTTATGACTTGGTAGGATTTAATGGTTTCCCCCTTCTAGTGAACATTTTGAGATATTTTGGGACTTTTAGTGCTTAGGATCTCTATGTTCATGACAATTTTAGAAAGACCTCATAACATCTTCATAACACTAATGCTTCAGCAATACTGCTGTGGTATCTCAGGTCTTATATAGGCTAGGAGCAGTCCTGCACCTGCAGCATCAGAAGGCCCTGTCCAATTGGGCTCAGTATACAAAGGACAAGCAAAATAAACCACAAAACTAATATTATGATAAGAACAATGTTCCACAGGGTTACTGTATGTTTAAAATGCCGGGTAGATGATAATGCAGTGTTAACAAACAAAAAGAACAAATAAAAAATGCTGAATGTCACCTAAATGCCTGATTTTTGTCCAACTTCACTGCTAACTAAGTCACAAAAAAGAACTGAAATTTTATTCACCAAGAGATACTGAACATTGGAAATGCGGCCATATTTAACCAGGAGGATGGGAATCAACCTCTGTGTGTTTAGTTACCTCTAGTGAAGGAGGGTTCAATCGGCCCTTTTGAAGTGGGTCGTCAAAATGCAAGGTTCCCTCTGCAAGCAGCTCTTCAGATGCAGTGTCATCCTTGACTTGAAAACTGACAATCACTTAAGGTGGTTCCTCTTTAAGATCAGCAATCAATAATGGGGAATCTGTAGTGAGGCTTTCCTGATCCTAAGGTCCAGCTGCCTCCATGTTGCCTGTACTGCTCACACATTGACCTCATTCACTGACCAGAAGCTTGTGCTGAGATTGTCTTTCTTGTGTGTGCAAAGCTGAGTTGCAAACATTCAACCATTCAATCAAGTGTTGTCATTTTGTTGGCATGACAGGCTGCCAAAAGGCTGGGTTGTTACAAAAATATCTACAGTTGCTTCTCCATGGAGCCCTGCCTTTAATAGCTGGGCTGTCATGTTTTGAAGATTGATCATTAAAGCCATTCATACTTCCTGGAGCAAAGGGCATGGCTTACAAGAGAGTCAGTCAGAAAAACTGGAAAAACAGAAAAACTTTGTGTTGTGTGTAACTGTTGTGGACGCTAGAGGGCGCTATGGCCCAGTGAAACCCAACAAACAGATGCTCAGGACACACGTATAAAAGCACCAAGCCAATTTTTAATTCTATTCTTAAATAAAGTGCACCACAATCACCACAATTCACAATTCTCAATAATCAATACCAATACAATAATACAATCCTCCTCTCCCAGCAGCTCTGTCACACACCTCCCAACTCTGGACCCGCTTGCTGGGTCTTGATAAATTCTTTATATATTCCTTGACCCGGAAGTGCTCCTCTTCTTCTGGGTCAAACAACACATCATCAATCCTCAAGCAGCCCAGAAGTACTGTGGGCTTCCATACTCGTGACTCCGAAGTACTTCCGGGGTGTAGGAAAAGTAGGAGTCCCCGGTGCTTTATGAGCTCCCCTTGGCGGCACCCACGGTACCCAACAGAGCTGAGAAAATGGACTCCATGTCCCATGATGCCCTGAGGGAATCTGGGGTACAATTTCTGTCCAGGGGAGCTGCCACCTAGTGTCCTGGGAGGCACTGTCCTGGAAAGGTTGCCCTTCTCCATTCTTCCAGTTCTGGGATGTCCCAGCTGGATTGAGCCTCCGGCTGTTTATCACGCTGTTTAATCTAGATCTCCACTCCATTGTTCTCTAATTGGCAAGGTTAAAAGCTGAACAGATCAGGTGATCACTATACCGTTCTATTTGACTGCTGCATAACTACAGAAAAAATAAAAAATAAAAATTGAATGCCAGTGCCATTAGTGTCCTCTGACTGAGTAATCAAGGGGGGAAACAAAATGTTCTCCACTCCATCATAGCAGAAATTCTCTCAATTGTCCGACTTAACAAGTATCTCTTAGAGTGTCCATATAGACTGTCACTACTGACAAATTACTCTGACTGACTGATTGACTGATTGAAATATCTTCGTAGTACATGTTTAATTATTCTATCCTTCACGCCAGTCCCAGAACAGCATACAGTGCGAGGCAGGAACAATCCCTGAATGGAGCACCAGATCCTTGCTAGCGTAGCTACACCCTGTCCTTTAATTAGTAACAATATAGATTATTTAAATGAAGTTAAAGTTTTATCTGTATAATATAATACAGATATTTTGCTGCATTTCATCTTAAAATTATATCATCATCATATGTAAATACGCACTTTATAAAGTGGTTCAGGTTGTGCAATATTATAACTGTAGTGCAAGTTTACAGTGAGGTGATTGTAATAATAAGTACAAACAGTTCTACAAGGAGCACTTGATGGACTGATTGAGTGCGTTTAGAGATCTTGGGATGAAACTCTTTCTGAACCGCGAGGTCCGTACAGGAAAGGTTTTGAAGCGTTTGCTGTATGAAAAGCAGTTCAAATAGGAAGCATGGCTGAGGTAGCTTGTGCTTGATGCTGTATACCAATAATTCTCTTTCCGATCAGCTGCTCCGAGTGGTGCAGTGAGAGTAATATGGAAAAAGATGATCTGCTGTGGCAACCCCTAACAAGAGCAGCTGAAAGAAGAAAAAGAAGGTGCAGTGAGAGTAACAACGCTAAAGCAGCTATGGTATTTGGAAGAGTTTGACCATTCCGTGGACCATTATATTGTTACTGGTTAATTACAATCAGATGCATTAAACTAATAAACAACATGAGGTTAATTTCAGTGTATTTATAAAGCCACATCAGCGATGAGGATCTGAAAAAGAAAGGATAACCACACAGGAACAGTAGCACTGCTTTGACACTGGGTGCCACGAGTCTGCAAAACCGAGCGGAGAACTTGCGTACACTAGGGTATGAGGTACCATGGAAATGTGGCAGCTTTACGGCAAGTTTAGGTTTTATACATCGTGATTTGAACATGGAAACGTTATTATGCACTGTTTATTCATGAGGCCCCAGATCTTGTTCATCAGTAGTCAAAACTCTGCATGTTCTGTTTGTGTTATTGTGCCATGCCTGTTGTCACCTGTGGAAGACGAATGTTCTCTTCGTTCCCTTGTACTAATTCATGTCTGAGAAGTAAGCTTTACGAAACCAAGTAACAGCATGCTTTGTTTTAGCAAACAGAAAAATGTTTGTGCAAAGGACTCAAGGTCTGAGCATTCCACACATGAGTCTGCCTTATCACGTTGTCCCTTAGCTTACATCTGAACGCCATAACAAAAGGAGCCAAGAAATCAAGTTGCACAAGGGGCGTTGAAGGGGCTAAAGGTTTGTGTATAATAAACGTGTTGACTGTTACATTTTATAATGATATTAAATTACGCATTCTAGGGGTATAAAACTGGACCCCACCCAACAGACGGGTTCAGAAGAGCCCTGACGCTGTCATGTATATTTGATTGTCTGCTTTTCTGAAACTCTTCTCACCGTGACTCTGAAAATAAAGCTGCTTTATAACCGCACCTGCTGTCGGGTCTGAGATTTCGTCCACACACCTCAAAGTCATTTATTTCTAAAAATGTGATGTTATTGTTTCAATTCCACAAAAACAAAATTTATTTATACAACATATTTCAATATAAAGTATAATTCAAATTGCTTTACAAATCGCAATAAGTAGAAAAATAAGACAAACAATAATCAAACTAATTATATTGAGAGACAGATAGTGGGAATACCAAGAAGAGAAAGCAAAAGACAAACAACATGATTAGTCACAAATTTAAAAAAAAACAGATTAAAAAAGTAAGTTTTAAAACATGACTTAAACCATTCTGCCATACTATCCTGATGTTTTGTAAATAATTCCAAATTTCTGAGCATAAAAACTAAAAGTAGTCTCACCACTTTTTTATGTTTTATTCTCAAAATAGCAATCAAAGCAGAATTGCAGGATCTACAGTTACAATAGAAAGTAACATTATTCTCATGCCTTATCAATAATGATCTTTCTTGGCAGACTTGAAGCGCATTGCAGTAATCTAAACATTTCAAGAAAAAGGTGTATATCAACTTTTTTGCATCCTCTAAAGCAGGGGTCCCCAACCCCCGGTCTGCAACCCTCGATAGAACTGCCAGCAACGGAGACTTGCTCAGTGATGGGCTACAGCAAAATGGCTGCCCCCTTCACTGAGAGTAATTTTCAGAATACTAGGTGGACGGGGCTTTGCAGTGGCGCAGAGAGACCGAGCTAAGGAGAGATGTGAGCACATACTACAGTTAAAATTCCGTTACAACAAATATCTTTACAACGAAATTTTCATTACAACAAAGTATTTTTATGGTCCCATCAGTTTCCCCATATGACACGAGTCTATAGAAATCTCATTACTATGAAGTACATTCAGCAGATACTTTCATTACAATTAAATCACCTTGAAATGCTTGAATGAATCATCTACAGAGCAGTTAGCTCTGTGGTCGCAGCTCAGTTGGGCACATTTACACAACGATCCCCAAACAGAAACATTGTAAAAAAATTTCTTTCTTCAAACTTTCCTCGTACTGTTTTTTTGCTGTTTTTGTTTTCTGTGGTTTTCTGTGATACCTTTTGCTTATTGCTCATCAATATTTGAAGAACATCCATTGGAATTTAACTCATTGTCACCCTCCTATAGAAATGACACGAAAAAACGATAACAGTTCATATTAGAAAAAAACAAAACTTAAATTTTTTTGCAGCTCGATTGCGGCAAAAAGAAAAAAGATGTTGCCAGTGCATTCGGAATCTCGCCATCAACACTGTAAACTTTCTTGAAAGACCGAGCAAAAAAAGAAGAAAAATCTCGGGTTGCAAATGTATGCGAACTGCTGCATTTGAAGACGCCGAAAAAGCAGTTTTTATGTGGTTCAGTGATGCTCATTCAAGAAACATTCCTATTAATGCAGCACCCATTCAGGAAAATGTGAGGTTTCTAAACTCTCTTGGGACCTCCCCCAGCTGGACAACACACTGAAGAGCATCCCAAAGTACTATCACCACGTCTGTGAAAGACGGTTTATCCATTGCTTGGCCAATAGCAGGCTCACAGCTCTGCTGCGGCTCTTCACCGAAGCAAACAGAAAAGATTTCGATGGGTGATGCAAGAAACATTGTAAATGCAGGGAACAGTATTACTTGGCCACTAACCTGGTGACAAACCTGGCTGACTGCTGTGTCTGTGTATAGGAGAGTGGCAGATCCCGCTACAATAAATAACCCTGCTGTTCCTGTTTTCTAATGTACTGAGACTCAGCCTCGTGTTTTGGGGTGTAAGACAGGGACTTATAGCGCAACCCCAATCTTTTAAGATTCGCTTCTGTGGCACCTCACTGCACCGCTGTGAGCCTGCTGTTGCCCTGCCTCGGCAATGGACAAGCAATCTTACACAGATGCAGCAATCACGCTTTGGAACACAGTTCAGCATGACATTCCTGTTGGGTGGGGGAATCCCAAAAGAGTTCAGAAACCTCACAATATGAAGAAGAAGAAAAGGATGATTCGGCTTCTGATTGAAAACTGTGCTGCCCACAACATGCTTCCACATTTAGATAATATTCACATTGTATTCCTCCTACCCAATTGCACAGCAGTGCTTCAGCCATTGGGTTTGGGCATCATTCGCACCATGAAAGTGTATTTTCACAAGGAAATGCCGAGAAAAACTTGTAGACAGGAGAAGATTAAAATTAACACAAAAGAAGCTATTCAAATGATTGCAAATGCCTGGATGCAAGTTAAAGAAAACACTATAGCAACAATCTGCTTTGCAATCTCATTGCAAAGAAATATTTTTTAGGTCCCTGGCAGTTTGTTGTAATTGAATTTTACCTGTATTTGCACTACATGCATACAGGCACTATTGGGCACCCCACCTTTACCCACCATTACCCACTCTGCAGACTCAGTATCCAGCCAGGCCTCAAGGACTGCTGGAGGAGCCTGAGGAGGAAAATCTGAGGCAGCGGTGGAGCAGCAGCACATGGGGCAGATGCAGAATATACCAGTTGTTCAAGTTGGCAGATAAAGTGGCTGCATTCAAAGCCAAACCTAATTTATGGGGCCAATGAGTGAACATTGGGATTTTTTATATGTTTTAAACAATAGCAGAGGTTGTTAAAGATACCAAGTCAGGGCCTTCTTTCTCCCAGATGGTATATGATCATCTATCTCAGCTTTCAATAGAGTCTGAACATTATTCCCAACCACAAAAGACCCCTGAAATGGGAAGAAATGGATATCTTAAAGTATGTTTGAGACCACTTCAAACCTCCATACGTTTTGGATTAAAGTCAAGGTGGAATATCCTGAAGTTGCCACAAAAGCACTGAAAAGTCTGCCTCCATTTCCAATTTCCTATCTTTGTGAGGCAGCGTTTTCTGCAGTGACAGCAACCAAAATGAGATTACGGAGTTGACTGAACATAAGCAACACACTTCGTGTGTCACTGTTTTCCATCGTCCCCAGATGGGATTGTCTGGTTGCAAGAAAACAAGCACAGGGCTTCCACTGATTCTGCATTATGGTAAGTTCTATAATTTCTATTACCATATTATAATTTAATAATAATAGAAATGTAATGTAAATTGTGTATAAAACTGCCTTACGAACCCGCCCCGAATTCTCCCTCCCCGCACCAGTCCCTGTAAAAATTTGCTTCTATAAAAGTGGCCTTTGGTATCAAAAAAGTTGGGAACCACTGCTCTAAAGTATTAAAGGACCAACCACAAGCTGTATTTCTTAAATGAAAAAATACAGTTCTGGAGGCATAATTATTTTAAGATTAAAAATTAAGTTCTGAATCTAAATTAACTCCAAGATTTCTTCCCTCATTTTTTTTTTTTTTACTAATTTCCAGTTTTTCTAGATTAGGCCGTTAGTGGCCAGTTTATTTTCCTGTGTAACAGATGTCAAGAGTTTTATTTTACTTAATGTTTAAATTAATACTGCTGTGCTGATGCCACCTAAGAGAGACCAGGCACCCCTTTTTTTTTAATTTTTTTTGTGATGCCAACGGTTTGTGAACTTGTCTCAGTAGTCATTAGTAAAACATGGACAGATATTATTATATAGGTAAGTTAATGTTAATGTTAGATAAGTCTTCATACAAAAATGACACTGACTTCTAGTGCTCTTTTATTTTTATTTTTCTGTGTTTACAAACTCTTACAATATTGCCTGGCATTTTACCATCACTATGACTCAAATACTTTATTTTTTAATAAGCAGGCACCCATCTTCTTCCTTGACCATGTCTCGTCATCTTTTGTCTGGCAGCCTCATGTCACCAGACACTTCAGTTTTCTTACATTTACTGGCTCAAGATGATCTCCCTCTTCAACGCCCACTAAAAGAACCAAAAAGAGGGTGAAAATCCATTATAGGCTGGTTTGTGTGGGCAATGATGTGCTAGAGATTCACACAATTTTTAGGCTTATTAACAGAGATTTATCACATACGCAGTAGAATCAACAGACCTTAAAAAATTAATCAGAGTCTTCTGATCTGTAAGAATGAGTGTTTTGCTGTTCACAGGTGGCAGACATCAGTATGACAAAGAGGAGCTGTGTAGAACTGGGCAGTTCTGAGACTCTTCTTTTCCTGAGGTTAAGTGTGTTAAGTGTACCAGAATCACAAGAAAGGTTAATTTAATTTCCTGTGCAAATCAGGATTTGTCTTGGGTGAATGAAAATTCTACCAAGCAGTACAGTTATATATCAAGTTTAATTAATATTGAATAATGTCTTCTAATTAAAAAAAACTTGTTTGAATGAATCCTGCAGCCACCACAGCTCTACAGGACCATGAGTGAAGATTCCTGACCTGTAAGATGACATTTAAATTTTAAATCTGCCTCTACAACTCAGGCACTGCACAGCTAGATGATGAGCACATTCTATTCCTACATGCTGTCCACAATCCCCAGCTCTGCCAGACAAACATTTAACTCCTTTTTTTTATAAGTACCAAACCATTTAAACACAGACAGATTCATAGGTACATTTGGGTTACTCCAGTCTGTTTCACATTTCTGCAACTGGGAACTGTCCAAACACTCTAGAAGGTGACAGAAAAACAGGCTATCCTGAAGGTAGGAGCTATAATGACCAGAAGAAAATGAAAAAGAAAAGCAAAAGTACTTCCAACTGATAGTTTTCCAGACGGCTGATGCCACCTACAGGATGGCAGATGAATCAAAACTTTCATGATAACACTTTTATTACTACATGCACAGTATCACTAGGAAATGCTTTTTATGATGTCCATAGCTTTGGTATCCAATTCAATGGCCCTTATCTATACTAATAAAGCTGAATGTTTGTATGTATGTATGTATGTTTGCCCAGTTTTGAAAAACAACTTCCAAATGAGTTATATAGTTGAAATTTGGCATATAACTGTGTAAAACTATCACATTGATGGGTAAAATTTGAAATATGTGAAAAGTCCTCTAGGAACCCTGAGTAGTAGTGGGAATTGAATTACCTTACTTACAAATGTGTTAGAAACTTGAAATATGGCACAAGTATAGTATGTATGCTTATTTAATTAATAAATAATAAAGAAGAAATAATTTACTATTAATAAGAAGTATTAATGAGAAGACGTCCATGTTCGCGCTTCTGCCGCTAGCCTACACCTGAGGCCAATGGGATCATCGTGTGTCATCATGTGACCAGCGTAAAATATACCTTCACTAAACTTGTTCTTAGCACTTCACAGGGGTGGTGAGATTACAGCCCGATACTTCCATTGGTCCCACTACTTCCCCACCATACCCGAGCCATATAAGGGCACCTGGTTCATTGTATGGCTCATCCATTCGCATGCTCTTCATACACTCAGACAGAGGATATGAATCGCATTATTCACATTAGTTTAGTGAGCGATTAGAAAAAGTTTACGACAAAATTCAGGAAGGTGTCTACAAGAATCAAGGAAAAATATTCTTTCTGGATGCACCAGGGGGAGAAGGAAAAACTTTTTAAATTAACTTAATATTGGCTAAAATTAGATTAGATTATAAAATTGCAATAGATGTAGCATTCTCTGGCATTGCTGCCACTTTTTGGGGGTAAACCACTCGTTCAGCTTTTCAGTTGCCATTAAACCTAACTTATAGTGAAGTTTCTCTGTGTAACAACAAGAAAAGCAATGCTCTAGCTCAACTTTTAAATGATTGTCTGGTTATTATTTGGGATGATAATACTATCTCCTGCAAAGGGTGAACAGAAGTTCTGAACAGAATGCTTAAGGATGTAAGAGACAATGAAAATTTAATGGATGGAGTGACTGTTCTGTTTTCAGGTGATTTTCAGCAAACTTTCCAGTAATTCGAAGAGGTGCCATGGCCGATGAGGTGAGGGTATCCCTAAAGTCATCCTTTATATAGAGTAAAATACACAAATTAACTCTTAATATGATATTAATATTCCATTGAAGGTGCATTTTCACGATTGATTTTGAAAATAGGCAATGAGCAAATAAAAGAGACATCTAATGGAGATATTGAAATTCCGAACAACCTTGGAAATTTGGTCAACTCCATTGAAGAAACTTTTCCCAGATATTATAAGTTTACATAAAAAAACTGATTTGTGGTTATGTGAAAGAGGCATACTATCTCCTAAAAACGATACCACTAATGAAATTAATTATCTGCTTGACAAACTACATGACGATAAAAAAGTTATTTATCTATCGATTCTGTTTTAGATCATGAAGAAGCAGTTCATTATACTATTGAATTTTTGAATTCCCTTAATCCTTCCAGAATAAATCCTAATAAACTGTTCCTTAAAGTTGGTACACCAATAACGTTATGAAATCTAAATGATCCAAAACTATGTTACTGTATTTGTTTGGGAGTGACTATATTGCATTATTATCCAGGCCTAAATAGTAACTGGGTGTGCAAAAGGTGAAAAAGTATTTATCCCTTGGATTTCAATGATCCCCATTGACTATTCCTTTGAAATTAAAATATTGCAATTCCCTTTAAGAGTTTGCTTTGCTTTAACTATAAACAAAGCTCAAGGGCAAACTTTATAGGTTCCTGGCTTTGATTTGCTTGGGTCTTGCAACTCATTCTTACAACTCAATGTTCTGCAGCCTTACAACTTGTGGGCAGAAACTAGCCCTAAATACTGAAGGCTTTTTTTTAAAACAACAGATTATTTCATATCTTTCCACAAAAATAAATTGGAAACCAAGAAGGCGTAAGAGCTAATCAATGAAACTACCAGAATAGATTAAGAATATACTAGGTCTCCAAATAAGGAAATTTACAGGAAAAGACAGGTTTTACAATCAGAATTTAACTTCTTGACAACAAAAGAAATGGAACAGTTCATCTGCAAATCGTGACATCAATAGTATAAACATGGAGAGAAGACTAATAAGATCTTAGCTCAACAAGCAGGAAGTTCACAATGCAATAACAGAAATTACCAACACAGAAGGAGATAAAATTATTGACCATAAAAATATAACCCACACATTTACAGAGTACTTTAAGTCCTTATATTCTACCCAGTTAAAAGATGAGAAGACACAGTCTAATGAGTTTTTGGCTAATTACAAATACCACAGCTAGATACTCTCATTACAGTGGAACTGGATAAACCTCTGCTACTCTCAGAATTACTAGACACTATTAATTCACTTCAGAGTAGAAAAACAGCAGGTCCTGATGGATACCAAATTGAATTTTATAAAAAAAAAATGAAATTAGTAGGCTCGGCTGCTATTAGCAACTATTTATTGCAGTTAGAGACAACAATCGTTTACCTCAAACTGTTCACCAAGCATTAATTACCACCTTCCTAACAAAAAATAAGGACTTACTACAATGTGCATCATACAGACCAATTTCACTTCTGAATAATGATGTTAAGATACTCTCTAAAGTTCTAGCTAAAATGATTGAGAAAGCCCTTCATCCTGTAATATCACAAGACCAAACCAGATTAATTAATGACCGACACTTGGTTTCTAATCTTTGTTGTCTGTTTATTGTGATATACTCACCCATAAAATGTAACACACCAGAGATCTCATTATCTTTGGATACAGAAAAAGCATTTGGCACCGTTGAATGGGACTACCTATTCATCACATTGCACACTAAAACCAACCCAAGCCCCCTTCGTAAAACAGAACATTAAAAGAATAAGAACTTTTAAAAGACAATAAAACAATCAATAAATAAATGTCCATTAAAAAAGCTCTGTCCTTTAAAATGTCTTCCTCCGGCTTGTGTCTGTGGGTTCTTTTGTAAAAAGTCTGGCACCAATCCCACTTGCTGCTCTGTCTCCTCTTCTGTCCCCACTGCCAGCTCATCCCACCGCTGCCACCAAATGTGATGATGCGGGTTTGCTCCACGCCTCTGTTTCATCTTCTGGGAGCCCTTGAACCCTTCACCATCGGTAATGTCACCAATGAGCTTGGCAGTGAGGCATAACAATGGAGCAAGGGGATGGTGTAAGAGTTATTGCTTATTCATTTACTTTTATCTATGAAGGGTTTTTTATATTTCTACTTGTAATTCTTACTTTTACTTCCTGGAAAGCATGTTGAGCTATAGTTTTGGTATGAAAATATACTGTTTAAATAAGTGGTGCTGTTGTTTTGCATTTGGGACAATAACTATATTTATTATGTATTTAAGAAATGTGTTATTAGAGTAATGTACTCTTTTACCATGTGTCTGTTTTTAGAACATAAGATGCTGGACAAACAAGAAGAGATTATTCAGTCCATCAAGTTCAATTGGTTAGCCAATAGCAACTCACTGGAAAATGTTACTTCTCAAAGGTTGATATTTGGTGGCTCATGAGACTTAAAAAAGTTTCTCATTTATGTTTAATCTAGGAATCAACTTTGTCACAGATGTTTCTCCTAAAATTCCTTAGGATGAATAGTTTTAGACAAAAAGGAGACTTGAGATACAACTGAGGTAAAAGAAATGAAAACTGAAAATTTGGTTTGAAAAGCATATTAGGTTTTGTGAGATGACTTTCTTGTTTTAATCTTTTTTAAGACTTGATCATTTTTACTTATTATTGGACTGATGCCTTTATCTGAGTTGACATACATTTAAGATATGATTGGTTACTTTTTTTTTTTTTTAATTTTTCCATTTGGAGCACAGGCAGGTGAATTCACCTGCTCATAGTTACATGGTGTCATCAGTGGGATTTAAACATATAACCTTAGAGCTTAAAGTCCAAAGTCATATTGCCTACTTTATCTTCCAGAATTGGAATGAACTATTTCAAGCACAGCAATATAAATATAAGCAATAATACTATTATTCAGAAGCAAGTACTACAGTTTTGTGATTGTAGTAAAGTGTCTGAGTACCACAAATACATTTCAGTATATATTACTGAGCACACAATGCAAATACATTCAAATTATAAAAAAATGTCTACAAATTACTTGGAAAATCTAAGCCTCTTTTGTGACTTTGCTGAGCTTTCTGCTAAAACTCAAGAAGACACACTTGTGAGACTACTATGTTACTTTTTCTCAGAAGAAAAATCTGAGAAGCATGAGACAAAAGAATATACAGTATTTCCATTTCATTTCTTTCTGATGTTACTGTTGTCTAGGAGAAACCAAAAAGATATTAAGGAGTTCCCGTGTTTGATATTTCATTCCTATGGGAAACTAGTTCCAATATTTCATCTATATACTTTTTACAAGTTGTCAACAAAGGCATCTGTCTTTCTAATGGTCAGTAGAATCAACTATTGTTTGTGTTTTTATGTGATCTTTCTCAATGTCACTTTTTCTCATTTTTATATCTCTCTACATAACAGCAATCAGGATTAGATATTATTGATTATTTGAATCTTAATTAATTCACCCATCCATTAATGAACTTGTTTAATCCTCCTCATGGGGTTGTCCTGGTGGTTGAAAATTATCCTATATAGCTAAAGAAGTACTGATAAAATTACAATTTAAGTTTCATTTCAACTACCATACACATCTTTGTGATGTGAAAAACTGGAGTGGTCAGATTGAAAAGAATGGAAACTACATAAACACAGTCCAGGGGCCTCATGTATAAACGGTGCATATGCACAAAAATGTTGCATATTTCAATTTCCACACTCAAATCACGATGTATAAAACCTAAACTTGGCATAAAGCCACATACATTTTCATGCCAGCTAAATGCTTGGCGTACGCAAGTTCTCCGCTCGGTTTTGCAAAGTTTCGGCACCCAGTGTCAATGCATTGTTTTTGTTTGAGTGTGGTTTCCCTTTCTTTTTTAGATCCACATCCCTGACGTGGCTTTACCAAATATGTTGAAATTAACCTCATATTGTTTATTAGTTTAAGGCATCTGATTGTAATTAACCTGTAATAATATAATGGTCCACAGAATGGAAAAATTATTCCAAATAGCATAGCTGCTTTAGCATTGTTCCTCTCAATGCACCACTCAGAGTATTTATCCTACTGTATCTGAGTGTGGAATCACAGCTCTACAGTAGCTGATCAGAAAGAGCATTATCAGTATACAGCATCAAGCACTCACTGCCTCAGCCATGCGCACACTCTATTGAACTGCTCCCATACGACAAACGCTTCAGAGCCTTTCCTGTAGGGACATTGCAGTTCAGAAACAGTTTCATCCCAAGAACTATAAACACACTCAATCAGTCCATCAATTGCTCCTTGTAGAACTGTTTGTACTTATTAGTACAATTACCTGTAATTAACTGTAAACTTGCGATGCAGTTATGATATTGCACAACCTGAGCCACTTTATAAAGCGCATATTTACATATGATGATGATATCATTTTTAACATGAAATGCAGCAAAAAATGTTTATTACATTATACAGATAAAATGTTAACATCATTTAAATAATCTATATTGTTAATAATTAAACATGTGAGAACACGGTGTCACAATGCTAGCTAGTTCAGGGATTGTTTCTACTTCGTGCTGTATTCTTGCTGGGACTGGCACAACACTGGATGGATAGAATTAAACATGTATGAAGATATGAAAATGTTCCTTAAAAGTTTTGAAGAATCGGCATTCTAAGCTTATAGATGGGTTAACATCTATTACAGAGTTGATTGTGTGGCGATTGGTTACTTGGAGAAAGAAAAGTAAGGACAGAAATTGGAGGTTAGTACCTTTTAAGAGACAGTACTGCTGCAATAAATTATTTCATCGAAAGTCACTTATGGCCGGCTCAGCAAGCATCTTGCGGAACGCAAGAACAATCTCTGAACAGGGCGTCACTACCACTGTGCCACCTTGTTCCCATGTTTAATAACATGCTTTAACTCCTATCATCATGAAAATGATATCAAGTATACATCTCAGTATTTAAAATATTCAGAGAGCTGTAATATCACGAATGTAATGGATTCTGTGTCCTGTCAGAGGAAGAGAAAGCCCATTTAAGAAGCACTAGTGATTCACACACATAGGGCGCATAAAAAAAACACATATAAAACAAAGCATGTAACGTGCTACTTTAGTTACGATGGTATCTAAGAAACTAGTAAATTAAAAATTTAAAGATGAAGCTTATGATGTTCTACTTTAATGACAAAATAAACTACATGATTAAAGTGGAAATTTCGAGATTAAAGTTGACATTTCGTGCTTTTTTTTCCACTGTGTCCCTATTTCTTTTTTCTTTTCTCTGTACCTAATAAGCTTTCATATGACACTCAGACAGTAGGCTACGACTTGCCTTTTCAAGGCGACTTTCATATCTGACAACTTCTTTTTATTTCGGGCATTGTACGACTTTGTGAACTAGAGCTTTGAGTTTCTCTGACACTGTATGTCACTCGATCAACTTCCTTTTCTTGTTTATACCACTGTTTAAACCAACAAAAATTATGTTTTTCCTTGTCCCCACTTGGTATTAGCTGAAATTCTTCTATATTCCCCCTGTGCTTTTGCCATTGCCTTTTTACAGAATGCTGAACTTAAGGGCTATTTATATTGATTTGCATATTCAAAGAGGCATAATTCTGGGAGGAGTTGGCATGTGCATGTATGTTACTTTTCACACTGACCAGGATTTATGGAGCGGAAGAACGTGGAAAATGACATTCGCACAGATTTATGCATCTGGATTTTTTTGTGCGTACGCACATTTCCTCTTTTGTCTGTACGCCATGTCTTAGAGTGAATTCTACGCATGGCATTATGCATGAGGCCCTGGTGTTTATTAAAAACTTGGATTCTGGAGTTGTGAGGAAGCAACACTTATTAGTGTCTCGCCATATTCTCCTTTTTCTTTGTATAATATTGCACAAAGTGTCTTTGTAGAAGTGGCCATTTGAAACATAGTCTAAGTGTCATATTATTGAATGATTTTCTTTAAGGCCAGCTTATAGCCTCTCTGCCTAATGTACATTTGAGTTCTTTATTGTTTTTGCTATATGTAATTGCAGTATGAGCACCAGGGTCAGTTTATTGGCACTTGTTCTATCAGACAGATAACTGTTTAGTCAATAGTTTACGCTTGTATTGTAGTCAGTCATTCCAGAATTACAGTATGTCAGTTGTCGATATAGTCATCTCTGTGTTAACTAATCTGAATAGTCAGTCTGTGTCATATATTTTAGTGTTGATAGACATTGCTGACCATGCATGAGAATGCACAGGTTGTGAATTCCCTCCTCGTCTACCTTCAATGTCCATCTCCACTAGGTGCAATTCCTTTCGCTCATTCTTGTTCTTCTTTTGGCTGCTCCTGTTAGGGGTTGCCACAGCGGAAAATCTTCTTCCATATTTTCCTGTCCTCTGCATCATGCTCTGTCACACTCAACACTTTCATGTCCTCTCTTACCACATAAACCTTCTCTTAGGCCTTCTTCTTTTCCTCTTGCCTGGCAGCTCTATCCTTAACATCTTTTTTACAATATACCCAGCATCTCTCCTCTGCACATATCCAAACCAACGCAATCTCGCCTCTCTGACTTTATTTCCCAACCTTCCAACATGAGCTGACCCTCTAATATACTCATTTCTAATCCTATCCATCCTTGTCACACCCAATGCAAATCTTAACATCTTTGACTCTGCCACCTCCAGCTCTGTCTCCTGTTTTTTGGTCAATGCCACCGTCTCCAACCCGTATAACAAAGCTGGTCTCACTACCATCCTGTAGACATTTCCTTTCACTCTTGCTGATACCCATCTGTCATAAATTACTCCTGACACTCTTCTCCACCCATTTCATCTTGTCTGCACTTTCTTTTTCACCTCTCTTCCACAATCCCTGTTACTATGTACTGTTGATTTCAACTCCTCCACCTTTGCTAACTCTTTTCCCCTCATCCTCCCCATTTCACTGACCTCCCTCACATTTACACACATGTATTCTGTCTTGTTCATATTGACCTTAATTCTTCTCCTCTCTAGAACATATCTCCACCTCTCCAAGGTCTCATCAACCTGCTCCCTACTCTTTCTACAGATCACAATGTCATTAGCAAACATCATAGTCCATGGGGGCTCCTGTCTAATCTCATCTGTCAACCTGTCTATCACCACTGCAAATAAGAAAGTGCTCAGTCCTTTAGTTCATTATCTTCATTATACTTTATTGACAGGAGCAATGCCATACATGAATTGTGAGCAGCTGCCCCAAAGGAGGATTTAAAATAGATTGTGGTTTTGTTTATGATTAAGGCAGAAGTGATTGTGAGATTGATCAATGAATCAATTCAATGGGATCAATTGTATGAATGTTTTATCAGACCATAAAGGTAAGGCAGGAGCAAAGTTCATAGATGAAGCTATAGATTTACTGGTATTTCCTAATACATCAACATCCTCACCTTTGAAGACAAGGTCAGGGTAGTGACTGAAAAAGCAACACAAAGAGTGCAAGTGGTCAAAATGAGGTTATCAAAGATTGCTAAATCCAATATCCTACACAGAGTGAGTATTTAAACAATAAAAGAAGTCATCAAAATAGAACAGATCCTACTCTGGATTGAGATGAGCCAGTTGAGGTTGTTTGGGCATATATTTAGCAAGCTCTCAGTTGACTCCCACTGGAATTATACCAGAAACAGTCTACTGACAGAAAACTAAGAGGCAGACCCCAAAAATTCTGAATGAATTAATCAATATCTCTTGACTGTCCTGGAATCATGTGGGAATTCCCCAGAAAAGACTAGAGGAAATTTCTCAGGACGGGGTGGGCAGATCAGCCAAATCAGCATATTCCTACTGGGACTCTGTCTAGGTAAAGAGAAAAGGAAATGATGATGATGGTGATGATAGTAAAGAACAACAACTCAGTAGTGACTGACATCAGTTAATTTAGAAAGAGATTCCATAATTTTTAATTTTCTGTGTTATACATCCATGTAAAACATTGCAATATGCATTTCTGCCTCTTGCAGTTTGATGATTAGTTTCTTAGAAACAAATTTTAATTAAGCTCATCACCTTCAGTTTATATGGTATCCGAACATGAAAAGTTAGAGATTCAATAACAATTGCATAAAGCAATATGGATAATGTGCATCCCTGTTTTATACCACATTCCACTCTAAATTAAGTAGAATTTATTTTATTTGTACAAACCAACTCTTTCTGGAATACAATAGGGTAACTTAATCCACACAAATATTTTGGAGCTGAGCATAAATATGGCAAAACAACAGATAGATAACTTTTGAATCTATTAATAACATTTGACTTTGTCAACATGTTTTTCTGCATCCAGAAGTAGCCAAACCTCTGGAGACTCATACTGTAGAGAATATATTATATTAAACAATCATTGAACATTTGAAACTTAATGATTAAATTTTATAAATCTGGCTTGATCTTGAGATACTACACATGGGAGAAGTTTCACTATTCTTTTAGCTAAAACCTTTGCCAGGATCATAATATCATTATTCAGAGAAGAAATTCGTCTGTATAGGATGCACACTTAATAGGGTCTTTTTCTTTGGATTGAAACCTTATTTTTGGGAGAATATTATGTCTTCTGGCAAATATTGGCAGTATTAACTCTGATAATCTCGTAAAAACATTTAATGGAAACTCTGCTATATACCTATTTGGTCCTGTGGCATTCTTACTCTGCAGTGAAGATTTTTTCTTTCTTCAGTGTTTACATTCTGTCATGTAACAACAGAAAGATGCACAGTCATATCCTATGATTATCTTCATAGATGACATCTACTTTTTACCTATTATATTCTGTGTTGTTATTTTATATGGGTGATTGAGCAAGATTCACACCAAGAGGCAGCGTAGTGGTGGACAGCACATGTAAGAGTTTAATTTACTTCTTACACATAACAATATACTGTATTTAATGCAGTTAGTTTAGGGCTATGGAAGCAAAGGAGATTATTTTCATGCTAAAGAGGAAAGAAGGTTAAACAAACAACATTTTGGAAAAGGAGCGGGTAAAATACATGGGCAAAGGAGGGAACAAAGCCAGAAAAGATGGAAGGAAAAAATGTGAGAGTAGATGAGAAAAGGTTGTGATTCTAGGCTGAGAATGTGCTAAGTTTCTTCTGTTTTTATTTTAAAAGTGTCTTTGAAGCCCTATGAAAAAACACAAATAGAGAGATCAGTGTGTATATAATCAAGGAATGTAAAGTGTTCTGCAATAGGCTGTAAGATCTTAACAGTTGAAACACTCTGCTAGCCCTCTCCTTGTTTCACCTATGCAGATGGCTGGACAAGAAATTTCTACAAGAAATGAAGTAAATAAAATTGTTAAACTGGCAAGGGGCCTGTTATTTAATTTTGAATTTACCAAAGGGACCAACCAGATTTAATTGTATTGTTGGTGACATATTTGCAAATGACACAGTGGCTCCTTTTACAGTTCAAACTACCAAGTAAAGAATGTGGCTCTCCCCTGTGAAGTGAGCTGTGTAACAAGAAGTTTGCTTAGGTTAGGTGGTTGACAGAAGGAGATCGAGTGAGGGTTAAGGAAAAAAGGCTACTGTGAAAGGACCAGTCCGTAAAATGGGGAAAGAGAGAGAGAGAGAGAGAGAGTGTTAGGATGGAATAGGAGATCAATTAAAAGCAAGAATGATGCACAGATAATTAAATTGTTTGGAATAAAAACCTCACAGCCACAGGACTGATCTTTGGAAACACTGATCTAAGAAACTGTTTAATGCAGCAGTTATTATGAATGTTAAATAGTGCCATCTAATGTATATTTTTAGTATTGCATCTTTACTGCTTTTTTTTTTTTTAAATCTTTATTTTATAAAGAGTGTTTCTGTCTTAAGGTTTTTTGCAGTTATTGAGACAGAACATTTTTTTTCCAGTTGGAACACAAGCAGGTAAAATGACTTACTTATTGTTACATAGTGACATATAGAAATGGCATTTCACAGGCTTAGAGTTAAAAGTCCATTGCTTCAGCAATTCATCCACACTGCCTGCATGATAGTTTTTACTCTCCATGTCTGTGTGGGCTTTTCTTGGTATACTTTTCCTCATATATATCTTTTGAGTTGATTGGAAAGACTGAACTCGTCACATTTTAAACTGTGGCAATGAAAAAGCCACCATGAGCCGTGGTCCTGTGTAGTTAGTTCCTGCCTATCGTGAGAAACCCACGCCACTGGAGGGCAAGCTTATCATTACAGAAGGTATTTACACTGTTGTGCCATCTCCCTCTTTACAAACTGTTGCTGAAGAGAGGTCAGAAGCAAATGCCACAACTGTCATCCTGTTGTTTATTTTCCCTGTTCATCTCAGCTTATTATAATCATATACAATCTGTTTGCAGGGTCTCATGCTGGGACCAGTAACACTAGCACTCTGCCTGCACTTGGCTTGGAACTGGATTAAGCAAGTTTGAAAATGGGAGGATAGCTTGATGGATTCTTGGTGGCTACTGAAATTAATTCTAACAGATTTCTTCATTTTGACCCCGCTTTTAAATCTGCAGTCTCAGCAATTAAATAAAAGTGAAACCTTCACTTCTCTTTGAAACTGAGAACATTTTTTTTAATTCTTTTATAGATAATTCTGTTCAGGCTGTATATAATTTTATTTTACTTTGTCTTTTTTGTTTAGAACTTTCTGTTACTAATTTTATTTTATATAACTAGCAGGCAGTTAAAAATTGTACACAAACGACATGTAAGCAAAAAGATTACTGGGTTCCACTTTCACTTATTGTTGTTTGAAAGTGTGTTCATTTTATGGTAGCCTTTTTAATCACATATGAATTTTAAAGTTGTATCAAAAGTCTGTGAAATGATTTTGCATGTTTAAAAAAAAAAAACTAATATATACACTATTTTGTCTTTTAGGTGTGCTGCATAGCAGAGTTTGAGTCCAAAAATGACTTAGAGGGATTCAGACCCGGAAAAACATAGCATAGTTTATTAACTATATAAAAATACAAGAAAAGGTCTATTCTCTAAATAGGGGTCTACATCGTTCTTGAACATCTGGCCTCTTTCTCCTCCTTCCTTCTAGAAACCAGAGCAGTGGTGACTGGTGAAAAAATATTGGGTGGGGACATAGTTTTTATGAGGGAGAAAAACTGAAGCAGCACTTACCTATTATATAGCTCTTTTCATATCTATCTCTCTATCTATCTATCTATCTTGTCATCCCACATGCTCTCGAGGTCCTCATCATAGAGTCAATAAACATCTTGGCCCGTCTAGTGCCAGACCCATAGGACAAATCCAGGCTAAAATGTATTATAATTTTACCACCATGTTGCCCAATCTAATGCCCGCTTTCCCATTTCTACTGTGCTCCTAAATTTCACTCCGTGACATCCATAGTCTTATTCTTCCCATAACTAGCCATATAGATGTGGAAAGGAAAAGGTTCACCTGACACACAAATTTTATACTACACCTGTCTCTAAATTGCCCAGTCCTCTGCCAACCAGCTCAGTTTCCAATTCTTCCAAAACAAACACCATTTCCACTGTATTCCATAAATCCACATCATACAATGACTAGTCCTCTGATATTTCTGAAGTCTTGCATCCCAGTTTATCATTTACCACACCCAGAGTCATTCTCACGCTAATTTTATTCTACACTTGCTGCCAGTCTACCCAGTCCTATGCAGTTTTTCCTAGCTTACCTCACCTAGGCACAAATTTTTTTTTTTTTTTTTATTTTTTATTAATTTTATTACAATCAATACATAGCAATCAAGTTTTTACCAAAAAAAAAAGAATTATGCTAAGAACAGATCGATCCCCACCCTTGAGAGAGAGAGCAAGCCAAACGGTGTAAAATTTAAGGCTTGTAAAAATACCTAAATCAACAAATTCTCTGTGCTTTATAAAATCATTTCAAAATATTACTGATTAGATCCTGCCATGTTTTGAAAAAAGTCTGCACAGATCCTCTAACTGAGTATTTGATTTTTTCCAATTTTAAATAATATAACACATCAGTTTCCCACTGACTTAAAAGAGGAGAGTTTGGGTTCTTCCAGTTTATCAGAATAAGTCTGCGTGCCAACAGTGTAGTGAATGCAATCACAATTTGTTTGTCTTTCTCCACTTTAAGACCCTCTGGAAGAACCCCAAACACAGCTGTTAATGGGTTAGGAGGGATTGTGAGTCCAAGACTGTCTGAGAGGTAATTAAAAATTTTTGTCCAGAATAATGTTAATTATTAGGCACAATAGGCACAAATTTATATTGTAAGATCCACAGTCCCCATCTTAAATGGCAATACAGGGCAGATAGACTCTAGTAGTCAGGAGACACATCCAATGTGCTCTAACATGGCGATCATGGAGCTGCTTTTATTTGGTATCCATTTTTTGAAATTTGATATTGTACTTTTGAAACTTAATTTCAAGAAAGCTTAAATGCTAATATATAATGGCAAGTTGTTTTAACATTTAATACATTTTCCTTTTGATGAAATTTGATATCACACTTTTGAAATTTGTTATCAAGCTTTTGAAATTTCGTACCAAGTCTTTACAGTTTGATATCATGCTTTAAAGCTTTTAAAATGGTGCTTTAAAATCTGAAATCAAGTTTAATATATGAAATTATAAAGACTTAATAAAGGTACGAAATTTCATTGTGAAATTTAAAAACATGATATCAAAATGACAAAATATTATGCAAGAGTTTAAACTGCATATACTGAATATTAGCATTTAAGGTATCATATCAAATTTCAAAAGTGCAAAATTAAATTTGAAAAAAGTAATATCAAATTTTATAAGCCTAATATCAATTTTCTATGTGCTGATATCAAATTTAAAACTCATGACGTTGTTTTGAAAGCAAATATAAAATTAAAAGAATTAAAAGTTAAAACAGCTTGCCATACATCACATCCAGTTAGACAACTCAGTATGTCATAACAAAATTGGTAAAATGTCTTTGTGTAAGCTCATCCTTGAACAGTTGCCTGCTGCTAAATTCTAAAGTCAGATCGGTCTGGTCCAAGCTCCTTTATCTTCTTTTTCTTCAAGTGAATGATTTAGGAAGGGGTGTTTAATTAAAAAAAAAATAACCAAATTTTCTTAGATTTCTGAAGTTCCACTTGAAGTTGCCATCTCCATAATGTCAGGCTCGCTCATTTGTAGTCAGGTTAATGGCAAATGTGAACTGTGAACCATTGACGTAAACATGAAATAGTGCATCAACGATTGTCTAGTCACATTAGATTAAAAAAGTTGGTTTGGACACGTGCAGAGGGGAGATGCTGGGTATATTGGAAAAAGGATGTTAAAGATAGAGCTGCCAGGAAAGAGGAAAAGAGGAAGGCCTAAGAGAAGGCTTATGGATGTGTTGAGAGAGGACATGCAGGTGAAGGGTATAACCTAGCAAGATGCAGAGGACAGGAAGATATGGAAAAAGATGATCAGCTGTGGCAACCCCTAACAGCATCAGCCGAAAGAAGAAGAAGAAGATAAAGCAGTACTAATTTGCTGCCAACAAATAAATGTGGGAGTGTCCAGGGTGCTGAGAGCTGCGTCCCAGGAAAAATCTGAATGCAGTCAGTTAAAGGGCAGCCTCAGGTCACCTGCTTGCCAAAAGATCAAGGACTTACATACACTCTCATTGGTCAGCTTCCTTCCCTAAGGAAATATAGGTATTCATACAGAAACTAAACAAACGTAAGTTGGAACGACTGGAACGATTTTTAATGGATGTTGGCATGTGCTGACAACAGACAAGTTGTGCAAATAAATAAATTTATTTCATGATTATTTTGCATTACCTAGTTAATTTAAGTACAGTTTTTTAAACTATTGGGTTGGGGGCATCCCAGAGCCCCGCATTCCAAACTTCCACTGGACCAGAGAGTCCTCCAAGACCATTTCCATGGTCAGAAGTGCACTGGAGAATCCTTGAGGTCCTCTGACAAGAGCTCTGCCTAACAGCCCTTGCTATCCCTGCAGTCCTGGCTTTGAACATCTCCATAAAGGGCATGGCCAACATCAGGTCACCTGGTTGTTGATCATAAATAAATTAACAGACATTTCACTGTCACTTCTCTGTCTCAGAGGTTTTAACATTACCACCAATTTCTTTTCTTGAATGTTAAAACAATTTTGTCAAGGAAATTCCAAATGGCCTAACAAAGCTTATCAACAGTGATGAGTGAAACAAACAAGTTTCGATTTACCTACAGTTATGCAAAATTGCCCCTAAAATTGTAATTTCACAAATGTATGATATCAACTATTGCAGCTAAATGGTGTTTGAAGTAATTAATTATGCGAGAATGGTGCAGCTGCCCAATAACTTATATGAATTTAGAATGAAATGGACAGTGGTGTTGCCAGATTCTGCAATGGCGAACCAAACTGTAACAAAAACTTTTGTTTATACCTTCTCAGGTGTTAATTTCAATATTTTAAGGTTTTCGTAAGATTTTTTTGTAATTTATTGGCAATAACTATGTTGTGCTATGTACAGTAGTTTGATTGTTGAAATGTTTTCGCATCATGCAGGAGTTTAAAGTCTGTACTGTTCATATTATGGACTGTCACACAAGTGTGCTGAGAAGACACCTTCAACGCCCAGCGGAGGTAAGCTGTTCCACCCTGACTAAAGGGGGTGCAGTCATTAACCACCTCATCCCAGGTAAATGGATGATGTTTGGAAAGGTCAGCCAGCATTAAACTATACTGGTCCTTGACCCATTTCTCACCCCAATCTAAGAAGACTGTTTGTGAGAGTATGATCACCCATCCATCCATTATCCAACCCGCTATATCCTAACACAGGGTCACAGGGGTCTGCTGGAGCCTATCCCAGCCAACACAGGGCACAAGGCAGGAAACAAACCCCGGGCAGGGCGCCAGCCCACCGTAGAGAGAATGGTCAAATAACTCAAAAAGTGTATTTTTGTCAACACCGCCATTAACACTAATAATATTATATACTTATACAGAATACCATGCAACAAAATAGTAGTGCACCCAAAGTGAAACATTTCCCCTTGAATGTCCACTGTCCTGTGCAATTATTCAATATCAGAAACGGAGCTAAATACACTTGACTTGAGCATACTCCATTGACCTTGACCTTCATTGACAATATATGTGTACCAAATTTCAGCTCAGTAGGTCAAATGACTTGGGAGCTGCAGGTGACTGTAATGGTACACTGCATGCACGCTGCTGAGAGTTGATTCAGCAATAAAATAAAAATAAAAAGAGTAATAATTCCAATGCATCCCAGGAAAATTAAATGCATCACAGGAAAATTAATGGAAGGAATTATTAAGGATAAGATTGAGCAACACATGGCAAGGACAGGAGTTATTCTGAACAGTTAGCATGGGTTCAGAAGAGGGAGGTCGTGTTTTACTAACATGTTGGAATTCTATGAGGTTGCAACAAAAGAATACGATCAAAGTGGAGCTTATGATATTATTTATCTGGACTTTCAGAAAGCATTTGATAAGGTGCCACATGAGAGGTTGGCCATCAAGTTAAAAGAAGTTGGAGTTCAGGGTGATGTTTTCAGATGGGTGCAGAATTGGCTCAGACACAGGAAGCAGAGGGTGATGGTGAGAGGAACCTCATCAGAAATGGCCGATGTAATGAGTGGTGTTCCACAGGGGTCAGTGCTAGGGCCGCTGCTATTTTTAATATACTGTATATAAATGATTTATTTTTTATTTTTTTATTTTTTTTCCTTTTTATTAATTTTATTGCATTCCATACAAATCAATCAAGTTTTTACAAAAAGAAAAATTGAGTTATGAACAAATCGATCCTCACCCCTGAGAGAGAGAGCAAGCCAAACGGCATAAAATTTAAGACCTGTAAACATACCTAAATTAATAAATTCTCTGTGCTTTATGAGATTATTTTAAAATATTACTGATTAGATCCTGCCATGTTTTGAAAAAAATCTGTACGGATCCTCTAACTGAGTATTTGATTTTTTCAAATTTCAAATAGTATAACACATCAGTTTCCACTGACTTAAAAGAGGAGAGTTTGGGTTCTTCCAGTTTATCAGAATAAGTCTGTGTGCCAAAAGTGTAGTGAATGCAATCACAGTTTGTTTGTCTTTCTCCACCTTAAACCCATCTGGAAGAACCCCAAACACAGCTGTTAATGGGTTAGGAGGGATTGTGAGACCAAGGCTGTCTGAAAGGTAATTAAAACTTTTCATCCAGAATGAGGTTAATTTGGTACAGGACCAGAACATGTGACCCAGTGAGGCTGGAACTAGTTTGCAGCGTTCGCAGGTTGGATGATGCTCTGGAAACATTTTGGAGAGTTTTAGTCAAGACAGATGTGCTCGATATAAAATTTTGAGTTGTATAAAAAAAATATATATATATAAATGATTTAGATAGGAATATGAATAACAAGCTGGTTAAATTTGCAGATGATACCAAGATAGGTGGATTAGCAGATAATTTGGAATCCGTTATATCATTACAGAAGGACTTGCATAGCATACAGGCTTGGGCAGATTTGTGGCAGATGAAATTTAATGTCAGTAAATGTAAAGTATTACACATAGGAAGTAAAAATATTAGGTTTGAATACACAATGGGAGGTCGGAAAATTGAGAGTACACCTTATGAGGATTTAGGAGTCATTACTTTAAGCTATCAACTTCCCAACAGTGTTCAGAAGCCATTGAGAAGGCTAACAGAATGTTAGGTTATATAGCATGATCTGTGGAGTACAAGTCCAAGGAGGTTATGCTCAACCTTTATAATGCACTGGTGAGGCCTCATCTTGAGTACTGTGTGCAGTTTTGGTCTCCAGGCTACAAAAAGGACATAGCAGCACTAGAAAAAGTCCAGAGAAGAGCGACTAGGCTGATTCCAGGACTACAGGGGTTGAATTATGAGGAAAGATTAAAAGAGCTGAGCCTTTACAGTTTAAGCAAAAGAAGATTAAGAGGTGACATGATTGAAGTGTTTAAAATTATGAAGGGAATTAGTACAGTGGATCGAGACTTGTATTTTAAAATGAGTTCATCAAGAACATGGGGACACAGTTGGAAACTTGTTAAGGGTAAATTTCGCACAAACATTCGGATGTTGTTCTTTACACAAAGAACGATAGACACTTGGAATAAGCTACCAAGTATGTGGTAGACAGTAAGACATTAGGGACTTTCAAAACTCAACTTGATGTTTTCTTGGAGGAAACAAGTGGATAGGACTGACGAGCTTTGTTGGGCTGAATGGCCTGTTCTCGTCTAGAGTGTTCTAATGTTCTAATGTTCCAAAACTCTTCACTTTTAATGTAAAACTGTAGTGCAGAGTTGCAGCATAGTATATGTGTACCAAATTTCAGGCTACAGGTTATATGACTTTGGACCTTGACCTTCCTGGATTGACCTTTGACCTTGGATGTCAATCATCATTATGAAAGCGGATAGTAGACATCACGTAGTATATGTGTACCAAATTTCAGGTCAATAGGTCAAATGGTTTGTAAGCTACAGGTGATTTAAAATCCTGGACAGACAAACTGACAACCATGGTAGCGTATTATATAAGAAGATTTACCTCCCCATAATGAACATATACAAGCACAAACATTGATTTGAATATTCAAAGCAAAATGACTGTATAGTTATACAGTATACAGTCTGATGACATATACAAACGTCCTGTACTATTGCCTTTTGTGATACAATTGTCCAAACTAGTTGACACCACACCAAAGAATGAGTAACACAATGGTGTATTCTGCGAGTACTATCACAAAAGGAGAAGACAAGTTTGTCTCACCAACAGGGTTCACCTGAGATCAATCTTTCAAAAAGGACTATGCATTTCAGTTGAGGAAAATAATTACAATTAATCACATTAATCACAGCAAATCAAGTGTTGCCATCATCACTGAAAAAAACCTAGTCAAAACTTCAGAGCAAAGTGTTTTAGTTATTTCTTCATCGACTCACTCCAGTTCTTAGTTCACTTTCAGGATTCATTAGTGTTACAATATGTTATATTTTGGTTTTTTTTAAGCATAATTAAATTGTAATTTTCAGGGAGCCAATTTTAGCTTGGTTTATTTGGGCTATCCATGCGGTTAAGGATGGTTTGTGGGAGAGTATAGGATGGGTTTTTGAGCCTAGTGACTTTTAGACGAATGAGCTTTCCAGCTGCCACATCACCTTATTTTTTATCTTATTTTATTATAAGATATTATATATGATTCACTCTATTTTCGCTTCAGTTTTTTCCACTCTTATGATGACCCTGGCTAAACTAAATATAGTTTTCTGGGATGTCACCATGTGTATATGCTTTACTTATTGCATCATCCCCAAGTGGATATGGCTTTAATTCAAGAATCTCACCTTTCGGCCTCTGATGTGCTACTCTTCATTAACAATTATAATTATGTGGCTCCTTTTCCTCAGCTCTCACCAAAACATGTGGGGTCCTCATTCATGTAAGACGTAATCACCACATTTCAGATTTGAATGCAGGTGGTGATAATATAGGCACTTCTAGTTTTTGCAAGCTGAAATTGGTGGTCATAAATTATTGTATATCTCTGCATATGAACACACCCTATTAATTTCCTAATTTAGCCATATTCTTGCACAGCGGCATGTCAATCTCTTGTCAATGTTGACAGTTAACTAATCTTTGTAAATAATAGAACTGAGATTAATGCATTATTTTCTTAAAGAATTGAATTCAAATTCCTCACATTCAAGTTTGTTTTCATGTATTTGGGTCCAGACCCTGCAGATTGCTTGTATGGAAAATCAAGCTAAATGACTTTGCCTATATCCCTTCAAGCCATAATAAAATAGGTGCTATTTTTAAAAAAACACATGTAATTAATAATGAATTTCTTGACCACTGTTCCAAATTTTTCTACATTTCCAGCACCTCGCCTTCCACTCACTATCAAATTATTTTTCAATAGCCTTCCTATCCTCCTACTCTTAGATTATTGTACCTTTCTTTCAGAGTCTCCTGTGTTCCCACCTGAAGTTAAGGAAGTACTGCTATCCATTAATGTTGGCACAGCACCTGATTTGGATGGTCTGCCTCCAGAATTGTCCCTCATGAACACTAATGTAAAATTATTAGCCAAGGTCCTAGCATTTCAGTTCGATAAGGTCATCTGTAGTTTAATTTGCCCAGATCAAACTACATTCAGTCAGGTCCTAACTTTGTCCTACCTCCCGTCCTCCTTCACGACTTCTTATAGAGTCCAATTTTGCCTCCCAATTATCTTTGTAAGGCTTGTTATTAGTCTCTCTGAAAGAAAAACTTAAAGGGCTCTCTTTAGAGACAGTGTTATTTTGTACTGTTGATAAAAGCACTGTGTTGAGGAACTTATTGCTCCTTCCTTCAGATGGTATACTTGTACTCCTGTCTTTTGTAACACTGCTTTTTAGATTGGTGGCCGGCCATGCATTTTTCCTATTAGGTAGAAATTGAGAGTTTGTCTTCTTGGTGACCTGTTCAATTGCTTGGGCCTTATGACATTCCAATCTTTACAGACTCAATATAACCTTCTTAGTTTGTCTTTCTTCTTCTTCTACATACAAATTGGGTCAGTGCTCAGGACATGTTGCATCTCCCCATCTGACACTCTTCCTTCTCAATCTCCATACTCACCGTTTCATTCTTTTTCACCTTAGAAGAAATTTGTGTCCACCCTTTACTCTGTATTCAGCAAATCATCATACAGACATATTCCTCTAATTTCACCCTGGTCCAATGAACTCTCTCCACTGGCTTCCCCCCTCTCCTGGCACAGTATATTCAGGAATGTTCAGTTTTGCTCCAGGAATCTCAATCATCAATTCTTGCAACTAAAAATACTTCAAAGACCACAATTTTCCACTTCTGTTCAATTGCTTTGCCTGGCATCTTTTTACACGTGTTCTGTCACTTTCTCTCTTTATTTCATCCTATGGCTTTTAATTCGATGCCCCAGACCCTTCTTTTATTGGATTTATTGGACCTCTCTACTCTCACTCTCACTTTTAATGTGAATTGTTCTGTCTTGCCACATTAGCAATCAAATAGATGATTTTTAAATTTAATTTCTCTTGAACAGTCCTCATGCTGAATCAATAGTGCTTCAGCTAAATCCATTGAGAACTGGTATGCCTTGGCTTTATCATTTATTATTGGCCAAAAGGCTTAGTACAATTTGTGTGTAAGCAGCAGGGTTCAGAAAAATAACAATAATGAATGAAAAAATAAAAATTCTCTGATTTTTAAATATTTTTCAGACTGTCCTTCTGTGAAGGCATGAGACAGAGCAGTTGAAATTTATGAGGCAACAACAAAAATAAACATAAACATTACACCGATAATAATTTCTAGGAAGATAAACAACTAATTTACAATTTATAATTTTGTTTTGTTATCAACCCGAATGCGTTCTTGCTCTGCGCAGAAAACATCCCCATCTATCACTTGTACAGTGCATCTGGAAAGTATTCACAGCACATCACTTTTTCCACATTTTCTTATGTTATAGCCTTATTCCAAAATGGATTAAATTAATTTTTTCCTCAGAATTCTACACACAACACCCCATAATGACAACGTGAAAAAAGTTTACTTGAGATTTTTGCAATTTTATTAAAAATAAAAAAACTGAGAAAGCACATGTACATAAGTATTCACAGCCTTTGCCATGAAACTCAAAATTGAGCTCAGGTGCATCCTGTTTCCCCTGATCATCCTTGAGATGTTTCTGCAGCTTAATTGGAGTCCATCTGTGGTAAATTCAGTTGATAGGACATGATTTGGAAAGGCACACACCTGTCTATATAAGGTCCCACAGTTGACAGTTCATGTCAGAGCACAAACCAAGCATGAAGTCAAAGAAATTGTCTGTAGACCTCCGAGACAGAATTGTCTTTAGGCACAAATCTGGGGAAGGTTACAGAAACATTTCTGCTGCTTTGAAGGTCCTAATGAGCACAGTGGCCTCCATCATCCATAAGTGGAAGAAGTTCGAAACCACCAGGTCTCTTCCTAGAGCTGGCCGGCCATCTAGACTGAGAGATCGGGGGAGAAGGGCCTTAGTCAGGGAGGTGACCAAGAACCCGATGGTCACTCTGTCAGAGCTCCAGAGGTCCTCCGTGGAGAGAGGAGAACCTTCCAGAAGGACAACCATCTCTGCAGCAATCCACCAATCAGGCCTGTATGGTAGAGTGGCCAGACAGAAGCCGCTCCTTAGTAAAAGGCACATGGCAGCCCACCTGGAGTTTGCCAAAAGGCACCTGAAGGACCATGAGAAAAAAAATTATCTGGTCTGATGAGACAAAAATTGAACTCTTTGGTGTGAATGCCAGGCATCACGTTTGGAGGAAACCAGGCACCGCTCATCACCAGGCCAATACCATCCCTACAGTGAAGCATGGTGATGGCAGCATCATGCTGTTGGGATGTTTTTCAGCGGCAGGAACTGGGAGACTAGTCAGGATAAAGGGAAAGATGACTGCAGCAATGTACAGAGACATCCTGGATGAAAACCTGCTCTAGAGCGCTCTTGACCTCATACTGGGGCGACGGTTCATCTTTCAGCAGGGCAATGACCCTAAGCACACATCCAAGATATCAAAGGAGTGGCTTCAGAACAACTCTGTGAATGTCCTTGAGTGGCCCAGCCAGAGCCCAGACTTGAATCCAATTGAACATCTCTGGAGAGATCTTAAAATGGCTGTGCACCTACGCTTCCCATCCAACCTGATGGAGCTTGAGAGGTGCTGCAAAGAGGAATGGGCGAAACTGGCCAAGGATAGGTGTGCCAAGCTTGTGGCATCATATTTAAAAAGACACAAACCTCTACAACTCTACAACTCACTTCTCCTGCTGCTTAAAGTCATTCCAGAAACAACATTTTTTATCTAGCACATTTTCAGACAAACAATGTAGCTCAAAGTGCTTTACAAGATGTCAAAGATAAAGTTACATGAAAAGAAAAACTAATAAAAGTGGGCAAGAATATTAAGGAATAAGTAACAAGAAAAATATGTCTATATAATCTTATAAACTAGTAAAAGAATAGCATCCTTATATACAATATCTTGATGTAAGCCTCTAAAGATGAGTCCAGTGATACGTTCAGTTGGCTAAGTGGACAGAAAAACAAAAAAAAAATCCTTTTAAGCTGGAGAAATAAAACTAAATCTGCAGGGGTTCCAACGCCAAACAACTGCCCAACCGCCACTGGGAATTCTACCAAACATAAATATTCTTCATTCATTCCTCTTTGTTCCCAGGCTTCATATGAGAGGATTTCATGAAGTTGGTCTCGTGGGCAGCTGAGGCACCCACCTTAACTCCAGCATCACATGTGGGGCTGCACAGTGTTTTTGATGTGGTGACTTTTTGCTGGAAAGAAAAACTGGAAAAGACAGCAGAGAAAAGTAGAGATTAGTAAAGATCACAAATCCCTAAAGGGTATGCTAATTATATGCCTATAAAGTCTATTCGCAGTACAACTAAAATGTAGCTATGGAAAAAGCCAGATTAAAATAATGGGTTTTTAGCAGTTTTTTAAAAATGTTCCACAGTATTAGCTTGGAGAATTTCCATTAATAAAGTATTAAAGATTTTAGGTGCATAACAGCAAAAGGTCACCTCAGTACTTCGTTTAAACTTGGCTCTTGGAATTATAAACAGAGTATCATTAGAAAATCCAAGGTTCCGACTTGGAACGTAAGGTGATTAGATTATAGGACAGAGCAAGATTATTTAAGTCTTTATATACCATTAGTAGTATTTTAAAGTCAATTCTAAATGACATTGGTAGCCAATATATTGATATCAAAACTAGTGAAATATGCTCATATTTTCTTTTTCTAGTTAAGATTCTTGCTGCTGCATTCTGCACAAATTGCAACAAATTCATATCTTTCTTAGACAGCCCTGTTAGGAGTCCATTACAGTAATCTAGACGACTAAAAACAAAAGTATAAATTAATTTTTCAGCATCTTGAACTGTTATAAGAGGTCTAACTTTTGCTATATCCTTAAGTGGAAAAAATTCAGTCCTATTGATCTGGTTAGTATGCGATTCAACGTTTAGGTTAGAGTCAGTGATTACCCCTAAATTCTTTACATCTGCCTTAAATTTTAAACCTAACAGATCAAGTTTATTTCTAATACCCTCAATATTTTTCATATATCCATCCATCCATCCATCATCCACCGCTTATCCAAGGTTGGGTCGCGGGGGCAGCAGCCTAAGCAAGGAAGCCCAGACCTCCCTCTCCCCGGCTACCTCCTCCAGCTCCTCTGGGAGGACCCCGAGGCATTCCCAGGCCAGCCGAGAGATATAATCCCTCCAGCGTGTCCTGGGTCTGCCACATGTATTCGTTTCGTATTCATTTCAGCCGCTTGTATCTGCGATCTTACTCTTTCGGTCACTACCCAAAGCTTGTTGCCATAGGTGAGTGCCTTTTGGATCATCTCTCTTCACCGCGACGGACCGTTGCAGAGCCCGCATTACTTCAGATGCCGCACCGATCCGTCTGTCAACCTCCCGCTCCATTCTTCCATCACTTGTGAACAAGACCCTGAGATACTTGAACTCCTGCACTTGAGGCAGTAATGTGTTCCCAACCCAGAGAGAGCATTCCACCCTTTCAATATTTTTCATATTTGCCAAACACTAAAATTTCAGTTTTTTTTCTTATTTTTCTTATTTAATTTGAGAAAATTACTATTCATCCTTTGTAAACACTGCTAAAACATTGGATCAGACAGCCAGGGTCATCAGGCGCTATCAATAAATACAGTTATGTGTCACCTATATATCTGTGGTAGCTCACCTTGTGTTTGGAGATAATCTGACCTAATGGAACTTTGTAGATTGATAAAAGCAGAGAACCCAGAATATATCCTTGTGGTACACCATACAATATCATGTATCTCTGAAGTATAATCACTACTAACAAAGTAGTGGTATCAAATGCTGAACTCAAGTCTAAAACCTATCAAGTGTAAATATTAAGAAACATGAAAACAATAGTAGAGATTTTGTTATTTGGGAAAGGTGCTATATTCACACTATTTTATTGGATTAATCAATTTTGGAAAGTTTCAGTAAAATTGTTGCTTGAGATCACATTCTAAAGGATAACTGCAGAGAAAAGGGCTCATAAGCACACCGGTACAGCCACTGTAGGCATATAATAGTCAACTTCTTATTTCTTTCCCTTTTCTTGATCTACATAAATACAATTTTAAAAATGTTGAAAGATATATAAAACCAATTAGAACTATGAAAAACACACATTTTCCAGAATCATTACAAATGGACTTGGAAAGACGTCAGACTTGGATGTATATGAGGAAGATATAATTTTATTTAACTAAATGTAAAATAATACATGAAGGAAGTAAAAACAGTGTATTTGAATACATCATGGAAGGTTTGAAAGTGGAAAGTACACTTTTAAAAAGGACTTAGAAGTCACAGTGGACTCTTCACTTTTTACCTCCACACAGCATACAGAAACAGTTAAGAAATTTAAGTTATGTTAGTTTACTAGCACAATGTGTGGAATGCAGATAATCAAGAGAGGTTATGATTACTCAGAGGTAATGCCTCATCTGGAGTACTATGTACAATTTTGTTCTTCATATTACAAAAAACTAAAAGAAAGCACTAGAGCAGGCTTCTCAAATTCCGGTCCTGGAGGGCCAAACTGGCTGCATGGTTTTCATTCTAACCTTTTTCTTTATTAGTGACCTGTTTTATGCTAATTAACTTCTTTAGAATTCATTTTAATTGACTTTTTTTTAAGATTTGTTTCCCTGAATTATTTTATTTCTTTCCTTAAATGGGACCCAAAGAGAAATGAAATGTGAGTGAGCTAGCAGAAGACCAACTAAGTCAGAGCCTCAAACTCCAAGCAATTTCACTCCAAGCAGTTGCTTAAATAGGTTCTGATTCCTGTTGTTAATTAAACCCATTGTTAAATTCCATGGCTTGTTGCTGCACTCATTGTACAATAGCAGACATTTCTGAAATTGTTGATTTTCTCTTTTCTAAGATCACTGTTAAAATGTTTTGGGGACCTAAGCAGATCAACATTCCTGAGACCTTAATATTTCCTTATTTTCAGATACTGTATGATTGACACAGTTTGCTGCCCATGTTTTGTCTCATTTTGTATCTCACTATTGTTTGGCAGCTAATTAAGGAAAAATAAATAATTAAGCAGTCTGAGTCTTCAAGAGCAAGTCAATTACACTTAATTCAAAACAAGTTAATTAGCAGCAAAAACAGGTCACTAATTAAGAAAAGGGTGAGAATGAAAACCTGTAGCCACTGCGACCCTCCAGGACCGGAATTTGAGAACCCAGCCCTAGAGTAAGTCTGACAAAGAGCAACTCATCTGACTCCAGGACTAAAGGAATGTTATGGGGAAACATTGAAGCAGTTGAATCCATTCAGTTTAAGCAAACAAAGATTTAGAAGTGGCCTGATTGAAATGTTTGAAATTATGAAGGAAATTAGTATGGTGAATCTTAGCTGTTACCTTAAAGTGAATTCATCAACAAGGACACTGGGACACAGATGGGAAGCCTTTTAAAGAGCAAATTCCACACAAACCATAACTGGCTGTACCATACAGGTGAAGTAGGTGGTTACCTAGGGTGTTAAAGTTTTTGTGGGGTTAAGAAAAGTAGACTCAGCAATTGGTGTCAGGAGTAGGTGGCTTCTGGTGATCTTTGGTGCCCAGTCCCTAATATTTCCTCCTGCAGCAGCATCACACACTGTTTGTGGGACTCATGTAAACTTCTAAGGGAGAGGTCTTTGATAGGACATCCACATACGACTTGAGTGAATTTCTAACGGGGCCCCAATTCCAAGCCTGCTCTTTTGTAAGATGCCCATATACAACTCACGTGAATCCCCAAGGGTCCCCTCCTCATCCACAGTCTTTAATCCGACATCCTCTTATGGCTTGTCTTAATCTTAAAGTGGACCCCCTGTCCTGATATTAAATCCAACATCTAAACAACAAAAGGGAAACAGCTCTATGATCTGCAACGATATGTATTGTGATTGTCTTCATGGCTCTGTGGTTTGGGTGTGACATTTTCACTCTTGCCTGGTAAAGCAAGAAAGCTAGAACCAGTTCTGAGACAAATGTTACAAAGATTTCTTTACACAGAGAACCACAGATACATAGAATAAATATGAAGTAAACAGAAAAAGCTAAAACTGGTTCTGACACAATAGAATAATGTACGAAGTAAACTCATACACTGTAATATTTTGGGGACCTTCAAAACTTGACTTATTTTGGAGAAATTGGGTCAACAGACATGGGGCTTCATTTATAATGCTGGGCATAGAATTCACATTAAAACATGGTGTACAGAAAAACTCGATATGTGTGTGCACAGAAAAAAATTTCAAATGTATACAACTGTGCATAAGCAAAGTTACACACACTTTCCCTTTATAAAACCAAACGTGACTTTTAATGTACATGCATGCTCCTACAGCCCCACGCTGACTCCTCCCCAAATTTCACATATTTGGATATGCAAATCACTATAAATAGCCCCTTCTATTCAGTGTTTTGTTAAAAGACAATGGTAAAAGCACATGGAAAAGAGAAATATTTCAGTGAATGACAAGTGGAGGCAGGGAAAAACATACTATTTATTGGCTTAAGCAGTGGTATAAGCAACAAATGGAAACTGATAAAGTAATATAGTGTGGCGGAGACAATCAAAAGTTCAAATTCAGAAAGCCGCACAGTGCCCAAAAGTCGCAGCCCACTTTTGATTCTGTTTCAGACAAAATTACAAAAGCTGACCCCTGAGGCGAGTACGTGCCACGCGGTGATGGTGCTGCTGTGCCCAGCACATTGTCAGGTGCCGGCTATGCAGACACCTCTGCCTCTGAAACCTCTGGGCGACCATCTGGTTGTGTGCTGACAGACGGTGTTCTGAAGTCAGAAAATGCAGTAGTGGATGCTGTAAGAGATGTGGCCAAGAAATATAAGGAATGTACTATGTGATACCGACCACAAATTAAATGAATTGGTTAAAAAATAAATACTGCATCTGATTACCTGTTTTTACATTCTGCTAATACATTCAAACAAAGTTGTAATGCTGTCCAATTTGGCTAATCATTTGGTGGGTCAGGGTCAGGTTCATCATACTGCATCTCTTCAGGTACTGGCAAGTGACAATTGTGTGCCATATTATGCAGCATGCTACATGATTGCCTGCACAATGCAACACACTTTCTGTGAACTATAGAGGAGCACATTAATAGAGTGGAAATGCTTCCTATTTACATAAACCAATTCATTCTCTGAAGACACCTTTATAGTGTAGTGTGTGTCCTGAGCACCACAATGAATGAATTCTCTGTTCTTTACATGGCTCTTTAAGATGATTCACTATCCTTAAAAGAACTGCTTGTCTTTTACCACCCTAGTTGGAAAAAGCACCTGCAACTGTGCAGAGTTGCCATTTTTATAGGCTCTCCTGCTATAGATGATTTAATGCTAGCTCATTCTTTTGGTGATTCATCCTTGGCTGATGTTACATGTCCAGCACCATTGGAATAGCAATGTGTGTGCAGTTGACCACTCTGATTACATTTGGAAAACTAGACTTTGCTGCAAATTGTACTTAGATGTTTGCCAGTTCAACCACAGTGTAATATATCTAGACGACAAGCAAATAATACCATCCCATGGTGTGACTCAGTGATGATTGTGAAATACCAATTGGTCAGCAAGTTCATGTTGAAAAGCTCCTGTGGCTAAAAACTCAAGGGTGGACAGAACTTACAAAGGAGCAGGTATACCACAATTCCTCAAAGTCTGCCTTTGTAAAGCTGGTGCCAGTTTAGCACACAGCTCCAAAAGGATAGCTCTTGGAAATCAAAATCGACTTAGAAACCAGTCATCATTTACAAATATGCACTCTCTTCTTAGTCTTTCATTTGCTATGTATTTGGAATAGTTTGGCCATTCCATGCACCATTATATTGTTACAGAATGATTACAGTCAAGTGAATTAAATTCAGTTCAATGCAATTCATTTTGGTGTAACTGATAAATCCTCCGAGAGTATGGGGTACCGGACCCACTGATGAAGGCTGTTTGGTCCCTGTACAACCGGTGTCAGAGCTTGGTCCGCATTGCCGGCAGTAAGTTGAACCCGTTTCCAGTGAGAGTTGGACTCCGCCAGGGCTGCCCTTTGTTACCGATTCTGTTCATAACTTTTATGGACAGAATTTCTTGGTGCAGCCAGGGCGTTGAGGGGTCCAGTTTGGTGGACTCAGGATTGGGTCACTGCTTTTTGCAGATGATGTTGTCCTGTTTGCTTCATCAGGCCGTGATTTTCAGCTCTCTCTGGATTGGTTCGCAGCTGAGTGTGAGGCGGCTGGGATGGGAATCAGCACCTCCAAATCCGAGACCATGGTCCTCAGCCGGAAAAGGGTGGAGTGCTCTCTCAGGGTTGGTAGCGAGATCCTGCCCCAAGTGGAGGAGTTCAAGTATCTCGGGGTCTTGTTCACGAGTGAGGGAAGAATGGAGCGTGAGATCGACAGGTGGATCGGTGTGGCATCCGCAGTGATGCAGGCTCTGCATCGGTCTGTCGTGGTGAAAAAGGAGCTGAGTCAAACCTACCCTCACCTATGGTCATGAGCTATGGGTAGTGACCGAAAGAACAAGATCGCGAATACAAGCGGCTGAAATGAGTTTCCTCCGCAGGGTGTCTGGGCTTTCCCTTCAAGATAAGTTGAGAAGCTCAGTCATCCGGGAGGGGCTCAGAGTGGAGCCGCTGTTCCTATGCATCGAGAGGAGTCAGATGAGGTGGCTCGGGCATCTGACCAGGACACCTCCTTGGTGAGGTGTTCCAGGCACGTCCAACCGGGAGGAGGCCCCGGGGAAGACTCAGGGCACGCTGGAGCGACTATATCTCCCGGTTGGCCTGGGAACGCCTCAGGATTCCCCCGGAAGAGCTAGAAGAAGTGGCTGAGGAGAGGGAAGTCTGGGCATCTCTGCTCAAGCTGCTGCTCCCGCGAGCCGATCTTGGATAAGTGGAAGAGGATGGATGGATAAATGGATGGATGGATGATAAATCATGCGTCATTTATGCGAATCTAAAAAAGAAAGGATACCACACAGAAACAGTAGTACTTCTTTGATGCTTTGACACCTCCCGTTTGTTAAACCCGTTTGCAGAAACTTGTGAAAATGTGCATAGGGTTAAGGCAAGTGTAGCTTTTATACATCTTAAAGTGTGTCAGGAAACAGACATATGCAACTTTTCTGTGCATATGCACCATTTATATACATGAGGCCCGTGGAAACTTGTTTTGGCAAAATAGTCTGTTTTCATCAAAATTGTTTTAATGTCCTTAGTATTTTATTAATTTTCGAGTATAACCAACTCAAGCACTGAGCCTCATGTACCTCATAACTCTTTTAGTAGTCAGAATGGAGAAGAGTTCTGGGAATTTCATTATTCACCGCTTACCCTTGCTGTCACTGCTGTGCATTCACCTCCATCTGCACTCAGCATGCCACCTAAGTTGTAGAACTCCCTACTCTCTCCAAAAAAAGTTCATTGCTGATATCTAAATTTGCACTTGCTACATCATCATGCTGCACTCCATTTGCATACTTTCTAAAAACAAAATCCCCACTTGTCACCAGCAGACTGTTCACCACTATATAATTTATATACCCACTAACTACAAATTGTACATTTGACTGACACTTTTACCACATAAACGGTATGGATGTGCACCCACCTCTTCCGTGCTTAATTTCCCTTCACCTTCAACCATCAACTTGGTATTTCCTGCACTTATCTTGAGGACTTTTACTTCCAAATTACCTTTACATATCAGTATCTTCTCCTTCAATTCCACTTCACTTTATGCCATCAAAATAAGATCATTGGTATATAAGAGCAATATTTCTCAACCTTCTCTGGTTACCACCTCCATCACTATCATGAAATACAAAAGGCACAAAACAGATCCCTGGTTCATCCCTCACCATAACCCACACAACATTCCCTATTCTTATCTGAAGTACTTTGGTGACCTGCTCTTTAAAAAATGTACTGCTCTGTTCTTCTGTTGTTTCACAATGACTGTCATTATCCCATTTGTTCTCCTTATTCAGCAACTTCTCTATAGTAGCAGGTAACTTAGAGCAACTAAAACCCTTAGTATCTCTCAAAGATATGCTAATGATGAAAGTGATAGGTGACAGGAGGAGGTCCAGCATTTAAGCAAGCGGCATAGTTATTTTTACATATAGGCATAATGGTAGACAATTTAAAACATCTGGGAAGTTGGAACAATAGTCAGGGAGAGGGATAAGTTGAAATTTTCCATGAATGTAGCAACTAATTGGTATTTATAGTAAAATACAGGATTGATATCTTTTTTTTTTTTTGAGACTACATCGTCCTTTATTTCTTTTAGAAACTAATTTACAGACCAGTATGAAATATGTAGTGAGGTGTACTATGGGGATCGTTAAGGGCTAACTTCAGGATATGCTAAATTCAGTGAGGAACAAATAAAATGTATCAGCCTCAAATAAATATTTTAATTTCTTGTATATGGTGAACTTGTGCTTGTCATATTTGTTGCCCTTTTCTTTCACTACCTGCCTTGACTTGCTAATAAAAAAAGAATTACCTGTATTCAATTCAATTAATTATCTTGCCGACAATGTCAAATTTCTGTAGCAAAGGTACAATTTTAACAATAACTCTTCAAGACATAAAGTTAGAATAAAATGCAGGTGAAATTATAATGTCTAAAAGAAAACCGTGTGTTCAAAACACACCAAATTAATATAATCACTGTTGTGAAATACAATTAATACACACAAAACGTCACTGTGAATCAACAACATACATGGCATGTCCACCAGGGGGTGTTGCAACACCGCAAACAAAACTTCACAGACACAAATCCTGGTATAGGTTTATTAGCAACACTACCTTGCACAAAGGCATCAATAGTGACATAAACCAAGCACAATTCCTTCTTTCGTTTCTCCACACCTCTCATGCACGTTTTTTTTCTTCCTCCACAACAGACTCCACCTTGCCCGAATGAGGTTTAGCAGTGTCTTTTATCGTGAGCATTAGGTCATAACCTGACGGAAGTACTTCTGGGTCAATTGCAAGTCCCATAAAGTAGGAATCGTGAATCTTGGCTACTCCCCCAGTGGGTGCCACAAAACCCAGCAGTGCTGCTCCATGGAACTACAGGTCCCAGCATGCTCTGCAAGCATTCGTGTGGAAATCCTAACCCAGATAGGCTCCCACCTAGTGTATTGGGGAAAAATATTTGCCAATGCTTATCTCCTCCAGTCCTCCCATTGCACTGACCTCCCAGCCAGGTAAAAATCATTATTCAATCGAGGCCGGGATACCAATCCATGTGTGCTGTCTATTACAATGGAAAATCAGGAATAAATGAACAGAGTAAAAAAAAAAAAGTGACAAGCACCACTTCATTATATAGAAAAAATTTAAATCCTTATCTGAGGCCAATGGATTTTATTTGTTCCACACTGAATAAAACATGCTCATTGATGTTAGCCCTTAATGATCTCCACAGCAGACCTCGCTATCGACCTTTAATAATAGCACATTTTATACTGACCTGTAAATTAATCTCTTAATGTGGCACAGTTTGACTTTTTATATAAATATATTATTTATACATCCTACACTTTAACCCTTTATGAGGCACAATGATGCACAGTGGTCCAATTTAGAGCCTTCTTTTACCATGACAACTTATCTTTTAGATATAGGAGGAAACAAATTTCCTAGATTTGTTTTAAATAATCATACATTTATATTTTAGGAGCTGTTTAACAGTTACATAAACTGAAAAGACCTGCAACTCTGTATGGGAGCAAGCATATTGGGAAGATGAATAAACTGAGATGTGTTTCGTTTGTACAATTCCTTAAAGGAGCACACTTTTTCAGATAATAAAAGGTTAAATAATTTTAAAATAATTTGGAAAATTAAGTGAAATGAAAATAGGTTGGAAGTACTTACTGAAAGCGAAGGATTTCTTCTTTAGAAATACCAGTTAAAAAGAGGCATTCAAAGAGAAAAATGTTCGAGTTCTGAACTAAAAATAGCATTTTATGTAACATTTTAAACAACTTGCATTTTCAAATAAACTCTTTTTCATGTGCCTGTAGAAAAATGTCTAACTTTACTTTCTGGATCTATCTAGGTAACATACGGATATCTATGGTAGAAGGTGGTACGAACGAGGCCGGGAAAGTTTGCAGCAGTACTGCCGTAAAGCGAGATGTGCAGGGACGGGTAGGTCATTGGAAAACTGAATGCAAACTGTGGTTACCCGGGGCAGTGGCAACAAGACCAGAATAAAGAAGACCCTGTAACTTTGGACTACAGCGAGGAGTTAATATCAGTTTTAAAACAAAAGAAAAATGCTCCGCTGTGTGTTACAGCTAAGAAATGCTACCCGCGGTCTTCCTCGGTCTACTCATGGTTGCAGTTTGTTCCCCGTCTGGACTTCGGGGAGCAGCCACCCTCGGTTATACCACAAAGGCCCAGTCCATAAAATGAAGTTCATGTCTGTCAGTCTTGATAGGGGGAATACCAGTGTCGGTCAAGGGTGGTATAGGAATGAGCGCTGCCCAGGAGGGCCTGGACGAAGGTGGTATAGTTTACCGCCGCATCAGAAGGTGAGAGCTGCCATTTACTTTGTGCTTGTAAAACATACTGACATAGGTAAACGTAATAGTAGCATGCATAATAAGGGGAATTTCTGCTTAATCATTGCAGTTAGCGTTTGCGTAAACCGCAGTTGCTGCAAGCCTGTTCTAATCAGAAGGTATGTGTTTGTCGCTTGGAAGGGTAGAACAGAACGAAACTTGCCAAAGGCAACTGTCATAAAGCTGCTAGCTGTTTAACCTTGGCAGGTTTGTTCGCAGCCCTTGATTTGTACGTTGTATATAACGTTACAGAAATCTAAGAAACGCTTAGGTTGCAGGGTTCAGTTTCTCCATTTAGAATTACCGAAAATTTTGATGTCTCCGTATGTTACACTCCAAGCTGTAATTAATAACTGTGTTAGCATTCGCGTACTAAATAAATATTGCTGTATTGTCATGTGTACATGATATAATAAAATCTTTCCTGCAGTATGCACTGATAGATCTTGTTGCACACTGTTAGATTTCAGAGTAATCGGTAATTATTTTGAAGTGCTTTTTTGCTAGTTTAATCAGGGCAATAGCTAAGTATCATTTTAAAGTGTTTTGGCTTGTCAGATTTAGTTAGGGAGTATTTTGAATTATCAAGTCTATCCAATCTTAATTCAGATCAAGTTTGTAGAGGGCCAGAGAGTATTCAGTCAACACTGAAGTTAACTGAAATGTAGTGTAAATGTACCTGTAAACTGTAATAGTAGATTTGTTTACTACTGAAGGGAAAAATATTGTAAAGACCACATTTTCTAAATACATTTGAAACATAATTTTCAGAATTGGTTTAAATTTATTTCAAGTTTTCCGTTACTGTGCTTGACTGGAAGAAATAAAGTTATCTATCATTATTTTGCAGGCAGATTAGCTTAGTGGTTAAGGCTCTGGACTTCAAACCTCTAGTTTCAAATCTCATGCTTGTGAGTAGTTTGTCATATATTCTGTGGGCACTGTGTTTAAGTAGTTCATACACAGTGTTTTTTTATTAATCAAAATTGATCCGTGCACTTTTAATGAATTTTGTAGGTTGTTTTCCCAGACGTTTTTCCTAAACAGAAAATCAGTTCCTTAAGAATTGTTCAAAATATGTTTTTCCTTACAGGTAGCATTGCCATCACTTTCACCAACCATGCAACTAGGGACCATTGCTCGATGGGAGAAGAAAGAAGGAGACAAAATAAATGAGGGAGACCTTTTAGCAGAGGTAATTTTATCACTACTACTTATTTTATGTCAGTCAGTTTAGTAGAGTATGCTATGTTTTTTAACTGTTATGTGTATCTTATTTATACAGTGGGACCTTTTCAAATGTACTGGAACATTAGTTTGCTAGAAAAGGGGTTTGCATTCCAAAATGCACTACAATAAGTCAGTGGTGATTTTATAGGAAATTCCTTTGATTGAAATATAGATTTTTGCCGGCCACCTGCGTGCTCCTTCCGCACTGAATAAGCTCACGCCTTCTGGTGCACGATGTCCGCGCAGCAGCAGAATAAAAAGAAGGAGATAAATACATGTGACATTTTGAAGAAATAATTTTATGACCTGAATAGTACCAATCAGAAAACATCATTGCACTAATGCAGTATTATTTGAAAACGAACCGCGTCAGATCAGCTGTAAAAGTATTGCATTTCTAAATGTTTGCTTTTTTTCAGTCTGATTCTCTCAGTCAGACTGTATATTTGTCTCTTATTCAGTGTGCGCAAGAACATGCAGGTGGCCAGATGCTGTGTGCTACAACATGCTGATGGTGATCAACACATTTTAAAAAAAGAAAGAGACAAATATATGTGATGTTTTAAAGAAATCATTTTATGACACGATTTACTTTTATTTACTTACTTCCTAAAGCCTAAAGTCACAAGTAGTGTGCAGAGGGCATGCTCAAAAATGTGCCTGCTGACACTTTAGTATGCAAGGAATGGTATGTGCATTCTTGCTCCGATGTAGAAGGGAGCTGAGTTTACCTCTGTTATAGCGCGTCTGTGTGAAAACAGCAGTGTCAGATGCGGGGGTGGTGTGTGTTTGGGCTCGTGAACGCGGCTGAGATAATAAAACTGACTAAAAAAAAAAAACAAAGCTAACCTTTACAAGTATCCTAAATTACACCGGCTGTTACAGACTTAAATCAAATGTATGTTATTATTCTAAAATAGTAAGACTAAGAGCAGTTTACTTCTCAAAACGGAATGGTGCAAGATCGAACTCGTTACCTTTTGATTCCCAGTCAGCAGCTGATTCTATTACGCCACGGAAGCAGTCATAATAAAAGGGTGTCACTGTCGCATGTTAAGGCGGCTTTTTGTTTCTGCAGTTATATTTTTGAATAAAAGTGCAATTGTTGTGTTAGATTTGTACCTTTTGTGAAAGTGTTTCTTTGATATTTAGACTTCAGGCTTCATACATTATATAGTTTATGCCTACATTTTGTCATCTACTACTAGAATATAAAAAACGTTTCTGTTTTAACAATCTGTTTACACATGTTTACACAGATTACGGTAGAAATGGAACAGACATGAAATGCGTGTGTTCCAAACAACAATCTATTATTTCCACTCTAAAACTCTACTCCCAGAAAATCAATCAAGGCATGAGCTGGGAGAAGTTTGTGCACATTCTAGGTCGGTGGGGGGGGATGAAATAGCCGGCTGCTTACAGCATGAGTTTATCAGCACATTTAGAGGACAAAGGACGCTGGCGGAGTGGTGTGAAGGGACTTAAGAAGCGATTTAAGGTGGGACGGATCTACAAGTTTTTTCGTAGGCTCTGGTAATTCTAATGTTAAGGCTTGACAGAACAAAAAGGTTTGGGGAAGTCTCCCGTATAATTGAAAGTTGCTTGCAGATGCAAAAAGTTTGAAATGGTCTTTACAGATAAGTGTCCGAAACATAACTGAACAGGTTAGGAAACATGGTGGATATATAGTTGAAAAAAAAAAAACAGGAGGAGGAAGGATCCTCGGACCAGAACTGGAAATGAGATCATGGGGCAGCGACTTCTTGGGATGTGGAAATTACTTCATTAGGAGGTGGGCTCTTCTGCTGGTCTGCAAGTGACGTCTTCTGGGGCAAAACTGGAAGTGATATCATGGGAGACAGGCGGAATTTGGTCTGCAGGGAGATAAAAGAATTAGTGCACTCTACCAATCCCTGGTCTGACCCGGGATTACCTACTTTTGAGCCCTTTAGCTGCCTCCCATGTGCACATGTATGACACCCATTAAACCTTAATGTGAGCATGGCTTTTTGCTGGCATGCATCTGCAACAACAAAGCCTGAAGTACACTATTTTTATAAACAGTTTACTAGCAAGGTTTACCTAAACTACAAGGGCTAGTCCTATGTTAATGTGTGCCTCTCCATTAGTCTAGATATGCCTTATCTGTGCTGTGGAGCAGTGAGGTCATACAATGCCTTATTTTGTTTTAGGAAGATTGTGACTTTTACAAAGTAAGAGCCCCAGATCATGTGGTCTCCTCCTTTCAGGTGGCCAGATCGTCCTTCTAAGACTGCGTTTCACGTCCTTTGACCTCCTTCTGTTTCTTTTATTCTTTGATTTCTCCATCTGTGAATTCTTTCCATTTGAATTCTCCCCCTTTCCTTGTGCCGACTCATATATATATATATATATATATATATGTATATATGTATGTGTATAAATATGCAACATTCTTTTCGATCATTACTTCAAAAATGATAGCCCTTCAATTTTAAAATATGAAAGTAGCAGGCAAGAATGGACAGTTGCGTCAAATTATCAGAAGTCAATCGTACAAAGACTTCAGTCCAAAACAGATTTTACTAATAATGGCAACGACATCAGAGCTCTAAGAGTCATTTTCAAATTTAGCCAAACTAGCTCATATTGGGCTAGTGATCCCAGTGAGCACAGCTGAATGTGAAAGGGGGTTTTCTGCCCTTAAAAGGATCAAGACATGTTTGAGAAGTCACATGAATCAAAGCATGCTAAATAATCTCATGCTGATCTCCATGGTGGGCCCATATCCTGGGGACTTTGATTATGGAAAAGCTACAGACAACTGGGCCTCTAGGAAGAAAAGAAGATTAAGTATTTAACTGAAGACACCTTCTGCATATGCAAGTTGGCTTTGAAGAATATTTTAAAATTTTTCTTCATTAGGTTTCCCATACTTTTTTTTCATTGTTTTCACGTTTCTTCCCTACAGCGACAATACTTGTGCCTCTTTGTTTATGTCATAACAATTGTTATTTAAAATTTTTATTAGGGTTGCAGGATTCTGAAATGGATACTTCGTAAATTTAATAAAAATATTCTGGTGCAAGTGTCAAAACTTAAAAAAGGAAGTCATGTTGAGCAATGGAAAATAATTAATAAAAATAGTTGCACATTTAATTTTGCCCATCACCAAATTTCCCTGTCCAGCCCCACCCAGCTACTTTTTCATGCCACCCGGCTGGAAAAAATTTCTGGGGAGAACGCAGAGATGCAAACTTGTATTGCAAAATGCAATGCAAAACACACAATTTTTTCACTGATGGTGTCCTAAACATGTAAATTGCTGAAGGTTTAAATCTTTTTTTGCTGTTAATCTCATTCAGTCTCATTTCATTGCTACAAGTGCATTTTACAACTGCTGTTTGTACTGCATGTGTGAATTACAAATGCAGCCAAGTAGCACCTGTCATTAGTGTATATCACAATTTAATTTCTCATTGTGCTGTATTACGTTCACTTTACTATGCAGGTGTCTTTCAAACATAAATTTAAAACATTTCACAAATATTACATATATAACACCTTTCACAGAAATTGCTGACACTAGTTTTAAGTTTAAGAGTACTTTATCGGTAAAGGTAAATACATGTTGGTGTTCCTAGGAGAAACAGTCCATATGTTGCTTGCTAGATAGAACACAGGTGTTTACATGTGTGAAAACATATGTCACGTAATTATTCTGTTTGTCCATCTAGCAAAATGTCGTTTCTATTTTGTTTGCTTACTAAGTGTTAATATGCTGAGGTTTTTACAAATAAACCTGATTGAACTGTAGGAAATAAGAGGAAAAAGCCATTAGAGCATGGTTTTAAACACAACCTTTCAAAAACTCTCAATTTTCCAGAATGTACTGCTTTGTGCACTGGCTACACGTAACACCATCATTGCTTAAAATGGTTAAAGCAGCATGTGCTCACTGACATCAACAACTGTTATAAATGATGATAAACATTTCTTATTGTACCAACTATGTTGTGTCCAGAATCCGAGAAAGTGCTGGCACTTTTTTCTTAGTCTGAACACCCATGCAGCACAATTTAGTGACTCTGCCTCACTAAGGATCACTTTTTCTCTGCTTTCTTTGCTCACTGCTTGACTATAAACTGCTACTTCCTTGCTTGTGTTCTAAATGGTGCAACTGCCAGTGAGACAGCTCTTGCTGTATTAACACTAGAATTACCAGAGCCTACGAAAAAACTTGTAGATCCGACCCACCTTAAATTTGTTCGCAGCACTCCGCCAGCGTCCTTTGTCCTCTAAATGTGCCGATAAAGACAAGCAGCAAGCAGCCTAGTATCACATGCCCCCACCGCCACAGAACTTGCACAAAGTTCTCCCAGCTCGATTGACTATCTGGGAGTGAAGTGGAGTTTTAGAATGGAAATAATAGATCGTTATTTGGAACACATGCATTTCATGTGTGTTCCGTTTCTACAATAATCTGTGTAAACACATTATTAAAACAGATATTTTAGTAGCAAATGACAAAATGGTGGTATAAATTATATGTGTGAAGCCTGAAGTCCAAAGATCAAATAAACACTTTCACAAAAGGTTCAAGGACAATACAACAGCTTCCGTGGCGTAGCGGTAAGATTTGCTGACTTGTAATCAAGAGTCCCCGGTTCGATCCCGACTGCCTCCTATATTTGCTGTTTTTGTGAGCTGCTGTTATTGTTAATATTATACAGTACACACATACATTTGGTTTGCGTCTGTAACAGACAGTGTACATTTATAGGACTTGTTAAAGTTACTTTTTTTTTTTTTTCACTTTTATTCTCTCAGTCACGATCACGATGCATGCTACTGCCCTAGGGATTTGACGCTGTTATTTTTTATTTGAAACTGGGAATAACTGTAGATGTGAGTGGTGTTTTGAGGCAGTTGAATTGGACATTCTCTGATCTGGAGGGATAAAAGCTGACACACGAACGCTGGTGAATCTGCCATCTTCATATCTCACCGTCACTTGATTTTTTTTTAATTCAGTTTTATTGAGTGTTCCTGCTCACGCTGAATTAGTATGCACCTTATGGTCTATGATGTCAAAAAAAAAAAAACAGAGACATAGGTATATATGGTATACTAGCAGAATACCCGCGCTTTGCAGCAGAGAAGTAGTGTGTTAAAGAAGGTACGAAAAAGAAAAGGAAAAATTTTAAAAATAACGTAACATGATTGTTAATGTAATTGTTTTGTCATTGATATGAGTGTTGTTCTCATATCTATCTATATATATATATATATATATATATATATATATATATATATATCTATATATATATCTATATACAGTATATACCCGCGCTTGGCAGTGGAGAAGTAGTGAGTTAAAGAAGGAAAGAGAAAGAAAAGGAAACATTTTGAAAATAACGTAACATGATTGTCAATGTAATTGTTTTGTCACTGTTATGAGTGTCCCTGTGATATATATATATATATATATATATATATATATATATATATATATATATATATATATATATATATATATATATATATATATATATATATATAAAAAATACCAACTTGCGATGTCATGTGTTAAAGAAGTTATGAAAAGAAAAGGAAACATTTTAAAAATAATGTAACATGATTGTCAAAGTAATTGTTTAGTGTATTTGGCGGCAGCGTCACAAAGTTGTTTTCGGTAGCTGCATCAGAAAATGTACCACGACGTCTGACACGACTCCTTTTTACTGTTTTCTCACAGCTTGGATTGCTGCTGTCATATATACACACACACACACACACACACACACACACACATGCATACATACATATATATATATATACATACCTATCTACATCATATATACACACACATACATACATACACACACACAAATTATATACATATGTGTGTATGTATGTATGTGTGTGTGTGTGTGTGTGTGTGTGTATATATATATATATATATATATATATATATATATATATATATATATATATATATATATATATACAGTGGTGTGAAAACTATTTGCCCCTTCCTGATTTCTTATTCTTTTGCATGTTTGTCACACAAAATGTTTCTGATCATCAAACACATTTAACCATTACTCAAATATAACACAAGTAAACACAAAATGCAATTTTTAAATGATGCTTTTTATTATTTAGGGGGAAAAAAAAATCCAAACCTACATGGCCCTGTGTGAAAAAGTAATTGCCCCCTGAACCTAATAACTGGTTGGGCCACCCTTAGCAGCAATAACTGCAATCAAGCGTTTGATAACTTGCAATGAGTCTTTTACAACGCTCTGGAGGAATTTTGGCCCACTCATCTTTGCGGAATTGTTGTAATTCAGCTTTATTTGAGGGTTTTCTAGCATGAACCGCCTTTTTAAGGTCATGCCATAGCATCTCAATTGGATTCAGGTCAGGACTTTGACTAGGCCACTCCAAAGTCTTCATTTTGTTTTTCTTCATCCATTCAGAGGTGGATTTGCTGGTGTGTTTTGGGTCATTGTCCTGTTGCAGCACCCAAGATCGCTTCAGCTTGAGTTGACGAACAGATGGCCGGACATTCTCCTTCAGGATTTTTGGTAGACAGTAGAATTCATGGTTCCGTCTATCACAGCAAGCCTTCCAGGTCCTGAAGCAGCAAAACAACCCCAGACCATCACACTATCACCACCATATTTTACTGTTGGTATGATGTTCTTTTCTGAAATGCTGTGTTCCTTTTACGCCAGATGTAACGGACATTTGCCTTCCAAAAGTTCAACTTTTGTCTCATCAGTCCACAAGGTATTTTCCCAAAAGTCTTGGCAATCATTGAGATGTTTCTAAGCAAAATTGAGACGAGCCCTAATGTTCTTTTTGCTTAAAAGTGGTTTTGCGTCTTGGAAATCTGCCATGCAGGCCGTTTTTGCCCAGTCTCTTTCTTATGGTGGAGTCGTGAACACTGACCTTAATTGAGGCAAGTGAGGTCTGCAGTTCTTTAGACGTTGTCCTGGGGTCTTTTGTGACCTCTCGGATGAGTCGTCTCTGCGCTCTTGGGGTAATTTTGGTCGGCCGGCCACTGCTGGGAAGTTTCACCACTGTTCCATGTTTTTGCCATTTGTGGATAATGGCTCTCACTGTGGTTCACTGGAGTCCCAAAGCTTTAGAAATGGCTTTATAACCTTTACCAGACTGATAGATCTCAATTACTTCTGTTCTCATTTGTTCCTGAATTTCTTTGGATCTTGGCATGATGTCTAGCTTTTGAGGTGCTTTTGGTCTACTTCTCTGTGTCAGGCAGCTCCTATTTAAGTGATTTATTGATTGAAACAGGTGTGGCAGTAATCAGGCCTGGGGGTGGCTACAGAAATTGAACTCAGGTGTGATACACCACAGTTAGGTTGTTTTTAACAGGGGGCAATTACTTTTTCACACAGGGCCATGTAGGTTTGGATTATTTTTCTCCCTAAATAATAAAAACCATCATTTAAAAACTGAATTTTGTGTTTACTTGTGTTATATTTGACTAATGGTTAAATGTGTTTGATGATCAGAAACATTTTGTGTGACAAACATGCAAAAGAATAAGAAATCAGGAAGGGGGCAAATAGTTTTTCACACCACTGTATATATATATATATATATATACATACATATACTTGTGTGTATGTTTGTATGTGTCTATATGTGTGTGTATAGCTTTGGTCACTGAGTGCAAGGGAAAAATAATAAAATATAGTCTATAAGTTATTAAACAGTAAAACATTAACGTTTTAAGAAGTACAGGTACATTGAGCACGACCTGAGTGGTTGCGGGTAAACTACATTTTAAAGACTGTGTAATACAACAGGTAAGTAACTAACAGCAGCTAAAATATATATGGATCATCTCTCGGTAGTAGATCCCTTTTGAAAGGCGCTACACGACGGCTGTGGTATAGAAATTACATTTTCTATGTGAACGTTCAAATTTGTGCCTCTGGTAATGTGCCTTACCAGCATTTAAAGAAAATTAGTTTTGTGTCCTCTGCAGTGTTAAGAGAGAAAGGCTTTGGTTTGGGATAAAAGGAAAAAAGGTGTAAAGAAAGGAAAGTTGCCTTTTCTTTTATATAGTATAGAGAGATGTGTTCGCTGACGTTATGATCGCCTTTTGGGGACAGTCGTGGTGGGTCTTGTGTAGACTGGTGAGACGTCCCTGCCATTAATCGGCTGTGATGGCACTGTCAGTCCTCCACTCGTGTGCGTGTCTTCATAATCCGAGCTGAGGACCTCATAATCGTATACGTGCAAAAGAAAGTGTGAATCGCCTTAATATTATTTTGCCGTGGTGTAGAAAAGGGGTCCCGTGTTTGCACTTGTCTGGGCTATAGCGCAGGGGGAGGATGAAAAAAATTAAAAGTGCTCACTTTGACTTAAGGCAGAAGCGCAGTCAGCGTCTCAAAGGCCGGCACAGCTATGCACGCGCGCTGGCTGCTCGACTTTTGCAGGGCAGGAGACCACAGTTTTGCAGACACGCTCATGATATCAAAAGTCTCAGCGCTCTTTGGAGGTCATTCATATATATATATATATATATATATATATATAAAAATACCCGCGCCTACAGCGAGAAGTAGTGTGTTAAAGAAGTAATGAAAAAGAAAAGGAAACATTTTAATAATAACGTAACATGATTGACATTGTCATGAGTGTTGCTGTCATATATATGCCTGCCTAAATAAGTCACCCTCGCTTTGCTCTTACTTTATTTACCGCTCATTTAATCATGGCTAATGGCGGGAAAAATTATAAAATGGAAGGAGGATGGCTTTACCAAAACAATTATTGATGGCTTAATCGATTATTCATAAAGCTTGAATTGGTGATCTGTTTTTCTGTGTTAACCTCATATTTTTTCATACTTCTTCTCAAACTAAGGTGGTGCGAGGGTAAAATGAATCGGGATGTGCTGATCAATGTAATCGGTGTACCAGGAAATCATGCATTGACAAAAGCTCCCATTTGCTTGTAATGCAAAGTGTGATTAAATGCATTATTTTTAACGCGTTATGGAGCACATGCATCAAGCTTCTCAGCTGTGCTTGTGCTAAGAAAAGGAAAGATTTTAAAAATAACGTAACACGATTGTCAATGTGACCTTTTGTAAGTAGTGCCTGGAGGATTCAGTGTGGAGAAACTCTAGAGACAGCGTGTGTATTAACTTGTGGATTTTTCTGTGAGTATTTGGTGGCAGTCTGACGGTTGCTTCGAAGACGGCGTAGCTGAGCTCAGCTCAGAGCAAATGAGATGAATGGGAGGGAGATGATGACGTGACTCCCCACCCGCCTTTAACTGTCAATCCCCACAAACACAGTCTCTCGAATTTGCATAAGCACACCCCTTCACCTACAATTTTAACTTAGTTACAAAGTGATCAAAACTCTCGTTTATATCCTGCGTCCTCTCATTAAACTTGTATCCCGCATTACCTGTGGGCATGTGAAACGCCAGCGGTAGCCTGTCTATGAACTTAATTTAAAGTTTAGGTTTACACCTTGCTTTCTTTCCGAGGTAGCAGCACTCATGAATATGGTAGTATATGTCACTCGCTCGCTTCTTATTGTTTCGCTGCCTTCTCAATTATATAATACATGTTTTCTTAAGAGCTTTTTGGAGGTCTTCCTGGTTTTCTATGCACTGCGCTGACAGTCAGTTCACGGATTACGGGGAGGCGTGATGATGTCACACGAAACTCCGCCCCCCCACGTCATTCCAGCTCAACTCCATTACAGTTAATGGAGAAAAATACCTTCCAGTTATGACCATTAGGCGTAGAATTTCGAAATGAAACCAGCCCAACTTTTGTAAGTAAGCTGTAAGGAATGAGCCTGCCAAATTTCAGCCTTCTACCTACACGGGAAGTTGGAGAATTAGTGATGAGTCCGTGAGTGAGTGAGGGCTTTGCCTTTTATTAGTATAGATGTGGGTTTGGTCTCGTCCGTTACCGGAGATGGATGTCTGAAGCGGAGCTCCGTTAGCAGCGGCTTTATTTTTTCACTTATTTCTTATTATTTTGTGATATCCTGTATTTACCCGACCCGAGAAGTTTCCACTACAGTATATAAACATAAGTAACAAGAAAGGGGGTCAGAAAGAACCGGAAAGTGAACTTAAAACTACACCCAAGTCTAGACAGACATCAAGCCCAAGTGCAAGGTACGGCCTATCAGAGACTGACCTGGAACAGGCAGGCGAAAGCACAGACTTCCCAGGACCCTGCTCCACTGCATCATCTCCATTCGAGAGCGAAAATGGGAGCGAAGGTGCAAGTGATGCAGGTCATGATAGCTAGCCAATTCCAGAAGATCATTTGAAACTAGAAATGGCCTTGCAGTCTGTGCTTTCATCTACTCCTCGCGAGCCCGAAGCATCGGCTATAATCGGGGTTGCCACTCCACCTACAGAGCACAAAAGCCAAAACGATTTGTCCGAACTGAAGGAAATGATAAATGAGCTTAAGAAAGACATTCAGAGAAATAGAAAGAAAGAAAGAAAGAATGAAGTGACTTGCTTAAGACAAACGAAAAGCTGCGGCTGGAGTTGCGGCAGGATAACAAAGACCTGGAAATGCGTCTATATAATCATTTTGATGCAATCTTTAAAGCTATGCTGGGGAAAATTGAGGAACACATTCAAGAAAACACATCTAAACTGAGAAAACTTGCCAATCAGCTGGATGACATTAAGCAGAAATTCATGTCTCGAATTGAAACAGCGGAATAACTGGCATCTAGCGCTGATGGAAAAGCTACAGCTGCGAATTCCAAATGGAACAAACTTGGAGACAGACTTGTGGCTCTGGAAGATGGATGCAGAAGGAATAATATTAGAATTGAAGATCTACCTGAGAATCGTGAAAGTCTAAACCCAGTGAAATTCGCAATAGAACTATTCTCAAAAATAATTGGAGAGGACTTTAAATCATATACGGAGATAGCAGCAGCCTATCGCATACGCGGATCAAATACCTTTAAACCTAGGTCTTTTATTGTCCGCTTCGAGAGATTAATATCAAAGCTAGATGTGATGGCACTTCTCAGACACAAGCAAGAGATTATCAAATACAGCCTCTTGTATCCTGCCAAACTGAAAGTGGATGTTCAAGGCCAACACTACATCTTCTCCAGCAAGGAGGAAGCAGAAAAGGAATTAAGGAAGCTGATCCCGACACTTTTTTGAAACACAATAGTGAGTGGCATCCTGTCATGGCATGGCAAGGAGATATCACCTGCTGTCTGATCCACTTGTAATGATACGGGTATTATAATTATACATCCTTTTCTCTACTCAGACACTTTTTGTTTATGTTTTAATTACAGTTATAGACGTGTGTGTGGTAGAAATTAAACTAGGTTTTTTTTGTTGTTGTTTTTGTTTTTTTAACTACCATAAAGGAGACCGTTTAACATCATACCCTTGGTTTATTGTTGTTATTGCATTAGGATTTACTATGCTTATCCTGGACCACTTTTTAACACCATTCCCTGACCACAACTTATCAGACCCCTGGAGGTTTCTAAACCCAAACTCAAGAACATATTCCTTCTACTCACCAGTGCATCGTTGCTACTCAAGAATTGATTATTGACCATGCACCTCTGATCTTGGAGCTAAAATCATTATGCCCCACACACTCACCTCACAGATGGCATCTTAACCCACTTCTATTAAAAGACAAGAACTGTACAGAATTTATATCAAAACAAATCAGTGTCTCCCTAGAGACAAATACATCCTCAGAGGTTTCTGCAGGAATACTCTGGGAATTTCTAATGGCCTTCTTAAGAGGACAGATTATTTCATATCTTTCCCACAGGAATAAATTAAAAACCAAGAAAGTATTACTAGAATAGATGAAGAACATGCCAGGTGTCCAAGTGAAGATCTTCATAGGAAAAGGCAGCTCTGCATTCAGAACTCAACCTTTTTAACAACTAAAGAAACTGAACAACTTATTTATAAATCAAGACATCATTACTATGAACACGGAGAGAAAGCTAATAAGCTTTTAGCTCAACAAATCCACAAGCAAAAAGTTTGCAATGCAATCCCAGTAATCGCCAACACGAACGGAGATAAAATCTTTGACCATAAAAATATAATGCACACATTTAGAGACAACTATAAATCCTTATATTATACCAAGTTTAAAGAAAACAATGCACAATCTAATGCATTTCTGGATACATTACCGATAACACAAATAGATACTTTTAGTGCTGAGGATCTGGATTAACCTCTGACACTATCAGAATTACTAGATGCTATAAATTCACTTCAAGGCGGGAATTCAGCAGGCCCTGATGGCTACCCTGTAGAATTTTATAAGAAATTCTCCACTCCGCTAGCTTCCCTCTTATTAGCAACATGTACAGAAGCTAGAGACAATCAAATCCTACCTCAAACTTTTTGTCAAGCATTAATCACCGTCTTTCCTAAACAAAATAAGGACTTGTTACAATGTGCATCATACAGACCAATTTCACTTCTGAATAATGATGTTAAGATACCCTCAAAAATCATAACTAGAAGGATGGTGAAAGTGCTGCCTTTGGTAATATCACAAGATCAGACTGGATTTATTAAAGGCCAACACTTATCTTCCAATCTTTGACGCCTGGGTAATTGAATGTCTTCACCAGTAAAGTCAAACACCCCAGAGATGATGATATCATTGGATGCAGAAAAAGCATTTGATATGATTGAATGGAACTAACTTTTCTCTACATTAGAGAAATTTGGCTTTGACCCGAACATTTGTGCATGGATCAAACTACTGTATACCAATCCAGAAGCTTCAGTTTGTATTAACAACATTTGTTCAGACTACTTTAAACTAGAACGTGGTACCAGACAAGGATGCCCCTTGTCACCTCTCCTGTTTGCAATCGCGATTGAACCACTGGCAGTTCACTGTCGAAATGCTTATTAGATGAAGGGGATTATCAGAGAAGGACTGGAACAGAAAATTTCCCTATATGCAAATGATATGGTACTGTATACAGTACACCCCTAAAATTCATGCGGGTTACGTTCCTAGAGCACCCGCGAATTGTGAAAAACCTCAAATTTTGGATGTGGTTAAAAAAAAAATGCTTATTTTCATACTTTTAACCCTAAATATGCCCCCAAAACGCTTTAATTTAATTTCAAACTCTGCTTAATACAATAATACCTAAAAATAATGTAAAGGTAAACCTGTATACTGTACTGCTATGTCTCCCGCAGTACATGAATGTAAAATGCTGTACCGATGTTACCGCTATATGTACTGTAATTCATGCAAGTGCGTTTTCATTGCCAGAAGCCTTGGGTGGTGCAGTTCGTTTCGGCGGCATCTTGGGGCTTTAACCGTTAAGCTATCACATACTTGGGGGTTAATGCATCCCTGGACGCCAAATACTTCTTTCCTACACACTGAGTAAATGTCACAATTAAAGAAAAAGTGAAATTTTAATGGAACACATTTTTTTCATGCAATGAGCATCATAATTACTGCAACACTGATCATTTTACACACTGCTAATGAAACTGTAAAAACTATCTAAAAAACTACTGGAACAATATTTACAAAGTGCAACTGACGCCATGGATGTAAATCACTGAGCCAACTGCGCTTAAACTAGCTGCATGCAAGCAGACAGAGGTAAGCGCAGATGCTTGCAGGCTAGTCTTAGTGCAGTTTGAACTTCATTCAAACACTTCAAACAAACATGTCTCATGCAGTTAGTTATCGGTTAAACAATAGACAAACATCATAGGGGAGCATATACAGGAGCAGAGAATGTCGGAGGAGGAGAGAGAAACAAAGAAATCAGCCAAAAAGGACACGTACTGCTCAGGCTTTTAAGTAAGCGTAGCACGAGATGCCGCAATCGAGAAGACGGTGATTTATTTATTTTTATGGTGAGGATTCCAAGGACGCACCCAGCCCTGAGAGACAAAAACAAAGCAAACCGGTGATCAAACAGCAAATAAAGAATGTAATGAAAACAAATGAAATAAGAAAACAACGATACCACCCCTGTCCCCCTTAACGAGATTACACATTAAATACAACAAAGCCCAAACAAAACACACACAGTAAATCATGAAAACAGCAATGGATGAAATGTAATGATGAAAATAGATAATCCAGAGATCTGCACGTTGAATGGGAATGTGCACATAGCCCTACCAGTAGTTCCTGAAATGGTAAAGACGGGTGGACGGGTTCAGTCCTCATGTACACAGGCAGATGGCAGACAATCCAGACACACAAAACGATCCAGGACAAAATCAGTAAGTACAGGTAACCCAACAGAAGGCAGGCAGACAGGAACTTGAAACACAAATTACAAAAACTTTTTTTTTTTTGCTTTTGGTCACTGGCCCCCTTTTTAAAAGCCATGCTGACATCCTTTGACCAGCACCCTCAGTAGAAGACCAATCGGGGCCACTGCAGGGACTGCTGGGAGTTGCAGTTTCAAATTCTATTGGCTACTTTCACCATTCCCAAGTCGCGGTTTTCTCTACAGCTGCTTCCTGTTTTCTCCACAGTACAGTATTGCCACGAAAAAATCCATAAAAATTGCAGAGGATATTTGCGGTTTCCGCTAACAATTATTAGGTAAGTTCTAGGGAAAAATCCGTGAATGACTGAGGCCGCGAACTCTGAACCGCGACTTTGCGGGGGTCTACTGTATATCAGACCCAGAAAATACTGTGCCTGCAGTCTTAACAGCACTTACAGATTTTCAAAAGATCTCTGGTCTCAGAATCTATACTAATAAAAGGCAAAGCCCTCACTCACTCACTCACTCACTCACTCACTGACTCATCACTAATTCTCCAACTTCCCGTGTAGGTAGAAGGCTGAAATTTGGCAGGCTTATTCCTTACAGCTCACTTACAAAAGTTGGGCAGGTTTCATTTCGAAATTCTACGCGTAAGGGTCATAACTGGAACCTATTTTTCTACATATAATGTAATGGAGTTGAGTTGGAGATGGCCGTGGGGGGCGGAGTTTCGTGTGACATCATCACGCCTCCTACATAAGTACGTAGAGAACAAGGAAGAACTCCAAACAGCGATGAGCACAAAACGCCATTTCACAATTGAGAAGGCAGAAAAACATTATGAAGCAAATGATGCATACAAGCATATTCATAAGTACAGCTACTGCGGAAACAAAGCACGGCGTGAACCGTAAGTTTATATTAAATTAAGTTCATAGACAGGCTGCCACTAGCGTTTGTAATTTAGTGCCTGCCCATATAAGGCCGTCCATCAGCGGCAATCCAATACAAACACTGCCGGTAAATATTCACGTGTGAAGGACTGTGCTTATGCAGAGGAAGATGAGATGGTCAGGGTGGTGTTTGGCACAAACTCATTGAAACTGCGAGAGAAACTTTTAAGTGCGGGTCTTAGCTGACATTACGAGATGGCACCAGCACAGCTGGGAACCTTCGATGCAAGAACACCAAGCGGCTCCGCGTGAACTGGCGCAGTGCACAGACAAAAGCAACAGTTCCAAAGAGTGCTGAACAAAAACCGAATTACACAATTGAGGAGGCAGCAAAAAAATATGACACGTCTGATACATACAATCATATTCATAAGTGCGCTACTGCGGAAACAAAGCACACGGTGGAAAAAGTGCTAAAGGAAGACAGTGTAAAAAAAAAAAACCCGTGCATGCAGTTTGTCACATCTCAGATAAAGAGGAAGACGAGCTGTTTATTGATGCAGTAAGAAACTAATCGATGAATGAAACCTCTTATCTTTACAATGATTGACAAACACGGAATGTAACTTGAACACAACACATCGTACAAATACGACCCTGATTGAAACAAATAATGATAATCAAATCCTTGATGACAGCAACATTCAATAACACTCACAAAACAATTACTGTATATTGACAATCATGTTACGTTATTTTTAAAATGTTCCCTTTTCTTTTTCATAACTTCTACTTCTCCACTGCGATACGCGGGTATATATATATAAATGTATATATATACCCCGATCTACAGTACATACTCTCGCATAGACAAGCCACACGCTGTGGCAATTGTAGAGTCTTCGCCTCTAATGCCGACATTCGAGGTTCGATTCGAGAGGGATGCACTGAGTATGTACGCGCTACCGATTCATTTTACCTTCGCATCTCCTTGGTTTGGGACGTATGAAAAATATTAGGTTAACTCAGAATCATGTTACGTTATTTTTAAAATGTTTCCCTTTATTAGCACAAGCACAGCTGAGAAGCTTCGATGCATGTACTCCATAACGCGTTAAAAAAATAACGCATTTAATCACACTTTCAATTCCAAGCAAGCGGAACTTTTGTCAATGCATGATTTCCTGGTACATCCATTACACTGATGCACACATCACAGCTACAAAAATGTTAGAGTCGGAATAAAGCGCGTTCCTACGACTGATCATTTCGACTACCCGAGCGAAGCCTTGATAAAAGCATGGTTTTGTGCACACTGAAAAGCAAGCAAAATTAGATGCATTACAGAAAGCGGACTTTGTGGCTCTTACTGGGGATCATTGGACTTCCGTGACCGTTAGTAATTCTAATTACATCTAATTACAAAATGTTCAATGATCACACTGTTTTAGCCTAATGTACAAAATAATTTTGGCTAATGTTACTCAGAGTTTAAAGATTAAGTTGGTCAAATTACCTTTTATGTTTCTGACTTATTTTTTAAGAAGAAAAACTGCACTTTATGTTGAAATTTTGGTTATTATTATTTAAAGACAATATTATTCTGAAAATGTACTTAAAGTACTTAAACTACCACTTTATTTTAAGTCTGCCCAATTTTAACCAGGGATGATATTTTTGTTTCTGTTTTGAATTCAAATGCAGTTTAAAGGCTTTTTTTTCAGAAATTAAAACAGCTTCAGTTTACAATATTCATGTCCATGTCTATTATTTGATTCTGTCACCCACTAAAACCCTTTTAAATTAAAAAAAAAATTTGCGATTTGGGGCAAATTTACGTGTCGATTACATACGATTAATCAAGATTAATTCTTACACAGCCTCTAATTAATTGGATTAATTTTTAATAGAGTCCCACCTAATATATATGTATATATATGTAGATATATATATATATATATGTGATATATATATGTAGATTTGTATATATATGTGTATATACAGTATATATGTAGATATGTATATGTGTATATACAGTATATATGTAGATATGTATATGTGTATATACAGTATATATATATGTGTGTATATATATATATGTGTGTGTATATATATATGTGTGTGTATATATATATATGTGTATATATACAGTGGAGGAAATAATTATTTGACCCCTCACTGATTTTGTAAGTTTGTCCAATGACAAAGAAATGAAAAGTCTCAGAACAGTATCATTTCAATGGTAGGTTTATTTCAACAGTGGCAGATTGCACATCAAAAGGAAAATCGAAAAAATAACTTTAAATAAAAGATAGAAATTGATTTGCATTTCATTGAGGGAAATAAGTTTTTGAACCCTCTAACAAAAAAAGACTTAATACTTAGTGGAAAAACCCTTGTTTGCAAGCACAGAGGTCAAACGCTTTCTTGTAATTGATGCCCAAGTTTGCACATTTTAGGAGGAATGTTGGTCCACTCCTCTTTGCAGATCATCTCTAAATCCCTAAGGTTTCGAGGCTGTCTCTGTGCTACTCTGAGCTTGAGCTCCCTCCATAGGTTTTCTATTGGGTTAAGGTCCGGAGACTGACTAGGCCACTCCATGACCTTAATGTGCTTCTTCTTGAGCCACTCCTTTGTTGCCTTTGCTGTATGTTTTGGGTCATTGTCGTGCTGGAACACCCATCCACGACCCATTTTCAGTTTCCTGGCAGAGGGAAGGAGATTGTCGCTCAGGATTTCCGCGATACATGGCTCCGTCCATTTTCCGTTAATGCGATTAAGTTGTCCTGTGCCCTTAGCAGAAAAACACCCCCAAAGCAAAATGTTTCCACCCCCATGCTTGACGGTGGGGACGGTGTTTTGGGGGTCATAGGCAGCATTTTTCTTCCTCCAAACACAGCGAGTTGAGTTAATGCCAAAGAGCTCTATTTTGGTCTCATCAGACCACAGCACCTTCTCCCAGTCACTCTTTGAAGTTTGCCAATGAACACCTGAATGATTCAGACGGGCCTGCACATGTGCCTTCTTGAGCACATTTTAATCCATTGCGGTGTAATGTGTTTCCAATGGTTTTCTTGGTGACTGTGGTCCCTGCTAATTTAAGGTCATTAACTAACTCCTCCCGTGTAGTTCTAGGATTCTTTTTCACTTTTCTCAGAACCATTGACACCCCACGAGGTGAGATCTTGCGTGGAGCCCCAGAGCGAGGTCGATTGATGGTCATTTTGTGCTCCTTCCATTTTCGAACAATCGCACCAACAATTGTCACCTTCTCTCCCAGCTTCTTGCTAATGGTTTTGTAGCCCATTCCAGCCTTGTGCAGGTCTACAATTTTATCTCTGACATCCTTGGACAGCTCTTTGGTCTTTCCCATGTTGTAGAGTGTGGAGTCTGCTTGATTGATTGATTCTGTGGACAGGTGTCTTTTATACAGGTGACTAGTTAAGACTGGTGTCCTTAATGAGGGTGACTAATTGTGTAGAAGTGTCTAACCACTCTGTGGGAGCCAGAACTCTTAATGGTTGGTAGGGGTTCAAAAACTTATTTCCCTCAATGAAATGCAAATCAATTTCTATCTTTTATTTAAAGTTATTTTTTCGATTTTCCTTTTGATGTGCAATCTGCCACTGTTGAAATAAACCTACCATTGAAATGATACTGTTCTGAGACTTTTCATTTCTTTGTCATTGGACAAACTTACAAAATCAGTGAGGGATCAAATAATTATTTCCTCCACTGTATATATATATATATATGTGTGTATATATATATATATATATATATATATATATATATATGTGTATATATATATATTTATATATATATATATATTGTGGCAGTAGGGGGCAGTAGTGCACCCTTGAACCCTCAGGGATGACTCCAGACACCAGGTAAAAGTCCACGACCCTTTATTGTTTAATAACAATGTGCACCAAGCACCCTCCACACTACTCATAAACCAATACTCTATAACACACAATAAACTCTCCTCCTCGCCCAGACACTTGCTCCTCTACCTCCCAGCTCAGCTCAGTGTCTGGACTGAAGCACCGTCCTTTTATAGCCCCTGACCCGGAGGTGTTCCTGTCCCAGCAGTCCACAGTTCCTTATTCCTTCCGGGTCAGGGCAATCAGTCTTTACTTCACCCCGGGAGCACGCCATTCCTTCCCGTCACGTGACTGTGACGTACTCCCGGGTCATAGGGCACAACAGATCCCACAAGTCCTCCCACAGCGACTCCTGGTGGTCCCCAAGGTATCCAGCAGGGCTGTGTATAAACACTACAGAGTCCATAAGGCCCTGCTGGACCTCGGGGCACGATCCTGCTGCCGGGAGAGCTCCTCCTGTCGGCCTGGGGGTGCGGACCGGCCTGGGAAGCCGGCAGTCTTCCACAATTCCCCCCCCTTAGCGACGACTTCTGGGGGAGCGTCCGCCCGAGGGGCGTCCTCCTCCAGGAGGGCGCGTCGTCCGGGCCTTGAGTGCGCTTGCCCCTGTCCTCGAGCGAACCTTGGGGGGACGGTGTAGCTCCTGTCTCCCCGGGGACAATGGCGCTTCTCGTGGCCCGGTTGCCGGCAATTATAGCACCGACGAAGCCCTCCTGGTTGCTTCCCTCTGCGGGACCAAAAACACCTCGGGAACTCCGTCCAGCGTCGTCTCCGCCTCAACACCTGCCAGGGAGGGCATTACGGCGCTTGGCTGCCCTCAAGCCTTCTCTCCATTATGTCGGGAGCCCCACCTTTCCTTTGGGGATCTCCCGCTTGATCTGGGGCTTGCGCTCAGCCTGAGGCTCTCCATGGAAAGAGGAGAGCCTCTTTACTGTCTGCACACCCGTTTCCTTCCGTTTACTAGGAGCCGGCTTCATTAACACTGTCTCGCTCCGATGAACAGCACTAGTCAGCTGCACCGGCACGAGCGGCGCTTCCCCCGGCACTCCCATTACCGGCGTTACCCGCACTTAAGACCGGTCGGGTCCTCAAGAGCCGTACTGCTCC